>NC_069501.1:568393971-568548971 GCF_027579735.1 Bombina bombina
GACCGGGGAGATTGACAGCTCCGCCCCATGTTTGATTGGCTTTACAGCTTTCCCTAATTGACCTCAGCAGTAAAGGATACCACGGTTACAACATGGCAGCAACCATTACTTTATTAATACTTATTTTTCCAGTATTCCAATAATGAAATAAAAAATAAATCTGCATATTATTGTCAGGCTAAACCTGCTTCAATTATCGTTTTATCTTGAATTTATTAAGGATTTGGTTTCCCTTTAAAGAAAATTTAAGCCTGCAGAATAAGATTATGTGCTTGGATATATAAACTGTGTTTCAAGGGAGATAAGAAAATTATAGCTAGAGTGATGGTTTTGTGGAAAAAGGTTTCAACTGATCTTATGGAGTGTACAAAAATAATTGTTAATAACATAATTTGTTTTATTTTTAAATTCAAGGGACAATGACAGTGTTCTCCGTAAAGCTTTTTTTTTTTTTTTTTTTTATGAGAATCTGGCACAACGGATTTGCCTTTGTCTTATAATTCTTGTTATTGATTGTTACAGAATTAGATTTAGCACAAAAGTGATTTGAAAACTCTAATTCTGATTTTTTTTTTTCTTTCATAGAGTTGATGATGTTGTTAAACGGCTCCTTACTCTAGAAATGGCAAGTCAGGTCAGTATTTGTACCAAATGATCTTTTTCCCTGAAAAGATAGAACATCCAATGAGTGCTCTCTTAAGGCATTACATGCCTAAAGGATCACACAGAGGTTTATACTAAGGTACGGTTTCAAATAAAAATGTTTTATTAATATATCATTAAAATGAAGCAACAATGTACCAATTAAAAAAAAAATGGCTATTAAAAATAAAATAAAGAACCAATGTCACTGTTTGTAAGTAAAATAAAGGGTTAAATACTGAAAAAAGCTCTAATTCATTACACTCTGTGAAGCTATGTGTTTAACCCCCTCAACAGGGTTAAACACATAGTTAAACTATTACTCAGGAGCCTGAAATTTGCAGTTTAACTGCTTGGTTAAACACTAGCATCTCAGGGTTCCTAGTGATACAATTACATACTCTTAGAATGAGGTTTTTTTTTTAAAAAAAATATATAATTCCCCTTTAAATAAACCCAGACAAATAAATAATACATTATTACAAACACAACTGTCAGGCATGTTGCTTTCCTTTTCATAAAAACCTGATTCAAATGTGTGTGTATAGTATGTATGTATGATAGTTTAGAAAATGAAAAGGGCATTTTACAACTGACAATTCAAAAGATTCTCACAATAATCACAAATCCCAAATCATTTTCAAATTGATCTCAAATAGATCCCAAATAAATCTCTAGAGGTGAAAAAAGTTTCATATATTTTTATATAAAACAAATTTAAAAAACGGCAACACTATATCAACAGCAATATGATAGCAGCAGTGCAACAGTAACAATGTAACTATATCAGTTATTTCAGCACAACTCTCATTAATGTGTTCAAATTGTTTATTCAGAAACAACACTGTTTAACTATGTATCTATGTGTGTGTGTGTGTGTGTATATATATATATATATATATATATATATATATATATATATATATATATATATATATATATATATATATAATGTGTGTGTTAAAACATTTCAATTGCGAGTGTTTAAAAAACTTTTTTTGTGTAATAAATGATTATTATATATTATAATCCGTTTCAATAAAATGAAGAATGAATAATGAAATGAAATAAAATACAATATAATAGATACTTCATGGCTCCAGGAGTATGGTAAACAACTGATGTCTGTTATTTTCACTTCCTCTGGATAGTTCTCCCGTTATGATGAGCCAGTGGTGCTGCTTCTCCTTTCACAGGGCACTAAGGGGTGCACTGACAACAACTACACTAAAACAATAAAACAAAAGAGCATCCACGACTCGAGGTGAAACCAAGACACTTTAATTCCGAGCATATAAATTATTGCACTTACAAGAGAGTAAAGCAAATGGACGGTTCATCTGAATAACTATTAGTATTTAGCAAGAGCCATATAAGAGGTTGAAAAAGTTCCAAGTGATAAATCAGAGCGGAGGATATACAGGACAGCTCACTCTAAGCTGTACGGAACTATTACCCGGATCTGTATCACGGACTAGTTATAACCAAGGTGCATTTGCTTTACTCTCTTGTAAGTGCAATAATTTATATGCTCGGAATTAAAGTGTCTTGGTTTCACCTCGAGTCGTGGATGCTCTTTTGTTTTAGTGTGTGTGTGTGTGTGTGTGTGTGTGTGTGTATGTATGTATGTATGTGTGTGTGTATATATATATATATATATATCAAACTATTATTGTACTTATCTGTAATAAATAAATTGGCATTTTACAGTACTCCTAATTTGTTAATTTTAGTTGTTTTTTTGTTTTTATTAGGCGGAAAAACTCAAGATAAAAACTCAACAACTGGTCGATAAAGTGAAGAGAGATCCTCATGATACAAATTCTGAAGAGGTCAAGAGTAAGTGGCACATTTACCTCCCCCCCCATATATTATATAAAAATGTGTATCAGTGTGTATTGAAAAAGATCAGCATACGAAACATGTTATAGATACATTTAAAACGGACGTCTTGTTGGCAAAATGTTTGTTTTGTAGTCCAGGGACACATCCCTTGAAAAGCCTTTTGAATGTGTATCTGGGGCCCGATCCGATATACAGCGTCGCCCGCAGAAGCCGGTGACGCCAAAATTTGCGCGGGTTTGGTATCCTATATACGGCGTAACCTACAAGTTACGCTCGTATATTTCTGCCTTCGGCCATAGTTTTTTGGCCCATAGACAGGTATACCAAACCCGCGCAGTTTGGTATCCAATATACAGCGTAAGGACTTACGTGGCGAAAATGGAGAAATCTTACTCCATTTTCACCTCGCCACAAAATGCAGCCGTAGTAAGCCTTACGCTGTCTATTGGAGCCCCGTAACTCCCTAAACTACCTGCCAAATAAAACCTAACGCATGCGCAATGTCTATCTACCTGTCAACCGCGATCCCCCGCCGCAATCCCTAATAAAGTATTTAACCCCTAAGCCGCCGCTCCCGGACCCCGCCACCACCTACATTAAAAGTATAACCCCCTAATGTGATCCCCCTACACCGTCGCCATCTACATTATCTACCCCCTAATGTGAGCCCCTTACACCGCCGCCATCTACATTACCTACCCCCTAATGTGAGCCCCTTACACCGCCGCCATCTACATTAACTACCCCCTAATGTGAGCTCCTACCCCGCCGCCAGCTATATTAAAATTATTAACCCCTAATTTAATCTCCCTACACCACCGCCAGCTATGTTAATGTAATTAACCCCTAATCTAATCCCCCTACACTGCCGCCAGCTATATTAACTATATTAACCCTAATTATATTAGGGTTAATATAGTTAATATAGTTATTATATTATATATATTAACTATATTAACCCTAATTATATTAGGGTTAATATAGTTAATATCGTTATTATATATATATATATATATATGTATAATAACCCTATCTAACTCTAACATCCCTAACTAAATTCTTATTAAAATAAATCTAATATTAATATTATTAATTAAAATATTCCTATTTAAATCTAAATACTTACCTATAAAATAAACCCTAAGATAGCTACAATGTAATTAATAATTACATTGTAGCTATTTTAAGGTTTATATTTATTTTACAGGTAACTTGGTATTTATTTTAACTAGGTACAATAGCTATTAAATAGTTAATAACTATTTAATAGCTACCTAGTTAAAATAATTACCAATTTACCTGTAAAATAAATCCTAACCTAAGTTACAAATACACCTACACTATCAATAAATTAAATAAACTATAAATATCTAAACTAAAATACAATAAAATAAACTAAAGTACAAAAAAAAAACACTAAATTGCAAAAAATAAAAAAAGATTACAAGATTTTTAAGCTAATTACACCTATTCTAAGCCCCCTAATAAAATAATAAAGCCTACTACCCTATTCTAAATTAAAAAAGTTAACAGCTCTATTGCCTTACCAGCCCTAAAAAGGGCCTTTTGCTGGGCATGCCCCAAAGAAATCAGCTCTTTTGCCTGTAAAAAAAAAAACACAATACCACCCCCCAACATTACAACCCACCACCCACATACCCCTACTCTAAACCCACCCAAACCCCCTTAAATAAACCTAACACTACCCCCCCTGAAGATCTCCCTACCTTGTCTTCACCCAGCCAGGCAGAACTCTTCATCCGATCCGGGCGATGTCTTCAATCAAGCGGCAGAGAAGCGGTCCTCCATCGGGGCAAAGTTTTCTTCCAAGCGGCATCTTCAATCTTCTTTCTTCGCTCCTCCGACGCGGAACATCCATCAGGCACGATGACTTCCCGACGAATGAGGTTCCTTTAAATGACGTCATCCAAGATGGCGTCCGTCGAATTCCGATTGGCTGATAGGATTATGTTTGGGAGGCGTGTTAGACAGTACGGAAGATTTAATAATTTAGTCAGGTTTTGTAGGCGCGCAGTTTCTAAAGTGCCGTAAGTCACTGGCGACTCCAGAAATTTGTACTTACGCAGATTTCTGGACATCGCTGGTTTGTGAGACTTACGGCACTTTAGCATCTGACGGCGCCGTATATAGAATAGCTCGAGTTGCGAGCTGAAACTACGGGCGGCGGGGTTCCCTTGCTTGCGCCGCAAACTACGATCTTTATCGGATCGCGCCCCAGGTCTCCTTTGTTTCGAACAGTTAGGGACAGATAAAATGAGCTCCTGCATTCATTCAGCAATCGATGTTATAGTCTTAGAGTTCTGACGTATCCAGGATGCAACATGGCCTATTGTGAAAATTAAAGGGAAGGTGGCCAATGGAAATGATGAATGTACATTGGATATTTTTTTCTGTACATAATTAAACATTTTATGGATAATTGGATTGTGTATTCAATGTCCCTTTAATTGAAAAGAGTTTTTTATGGATACTACATTAACCCCTTCTCACCAGAATTTCAGAGAAATACTTGCCCGAATTACAGAAGATTTTTCAGCTGTCGCTCTGCTTAAACAGAATTAGAGTCTTTATTGCTTTGATTTACTAATCAAAACTGGGTATTGATCTTGGTCTGTTTTAGTATATTTTATGCCACAATTTGGCCACCAAATGTGATTATATAAACACATTAACTTTTGGTTCCTCACTGAAATTATTTACACACTACTTGTGCTGGAATAGCACAAATGATTGTAAAAGCTTTTCTGGGATCCCTTTGTTCAGAAATAGCAGACATACATGACTTTTCCATAAATTTTTGGTAATAAGAAGGCCGCTAATTGCAGCTGCGCACCACACTTCTGAAATTACCGGCAGTGAAGGGGTTAATCAATTAGCTGTTAAAGGGACACTGAACCCAAATGTTGTCTTTCATGACTCAGATAGAGCATGCCATTTTAAGCAACTTTCTAATTTACCCCTATTATCAAATTTTCTTCATTCTCTTGGTATCTTCATTTGAAAAGCAAGAATGTAAGTTTAGATGCCGGCCCATTTTTAGTGAACCACCTGAGTTGTTTGTGCTGATTGGTGTATAAATTCACCCACCAAAAACAAGTGCTGTCTGGAGTACTGAACCAAAAATTGGCTTTCTCCTTAGCTTAGATGCCTTCTTTTCAAGAAAATAATAAAATATAATAAAGATAGCAAGAGAACAAAGAGAAATTGATAATAGGAGTAAATTAGAAAGTAGCTTCAAATTGCATGCTCTATCTGAATTGCACACAAAAATTTTTTGGGGTTCAGTGTCCCTTTAAGGGTAATATTTATTGCAGTGCTGGGATTACCATCACTGCAGAATGACTTGCCAGCTAGCACATTTAAAATAACAAGTGTTCCCAAATAATAAAATGGCCTTAAAGTCACAGTACCCAGGAGTGACTCCAAATTTATAAATGTGCCCAACCTGTCAGTGTGAAATTCCTGTGCATGTATTGTCCCAAGGCTATGTGTAACAATACAATTGTACTTGCCAATAGCCTGTGACTATGGAAATCCTCCTCTTCACTTACCTGCCAGCTGAGAGCTCTACTAGCTCCTCCTTATCAACTTATGGAAGTTCACACCTGCAAAGTTCATTTTCTTCGCTCTCACGCGTGGAAGTTAAAACGCTTTAAAGAGCTCCTTGCATCCTCATACAGAGGTCTGCTTTCTAGGATTTTTCATAGACTCTGTGGCCATGAGGCTGTCTCTCACAGAGCAGCAAAGGACAAAGTTGCAGTAAGCTTGTGTGAAGTTACAAGCTTTGTTGCTGCCTTCAGTAGCCCAGTTCATGGAAGGGTGAGCTTAATAGTCTTGGCTTCAGTTCCTTTTGCAAGATTTCACTGATGCCCTCTTCAAATACAAAGGCTAAAACAGTAGACCGGAGATTTCAATCTACTGGATTTAAAAACCAGGCTCTTGGTGGCAGACACGTGTATCTGTGTCTCAAGGACCATCTTTTCTGTGGCGGTCTATCTCTCTATCTCTCCTTTTCCCTTTTTTTCTCTCCTCTCTCACTCTTCCACCTCTCTTTTCAATTATTCCTTCTTTCTCTGTTTCTCCCTCCACTGTCTCATGCTCTTTCTTTTTCTTTCTCTTTTCCTTGCATTGTTATTGAGAAATTTGGTACAATAGAAGACCAAAACATAAATTATCTAAAGGAAAAGAAAAAAAAAAGAGGAAAAAGTGTTGTACACAACTAGGTATATGGTACAATAGTCTATAACTTGATAGGTAATACAAATTCAGCGTAAGAAGCCTCATATTTGAATTTTGCCCAAGGCCTCACCAACTCTGTGCCGCCTCTGTGCCACCATGAAAGAAATGGATTTACCAGGTAAGTATAAATGTCTTTATAAGAGGTACAAAAGGCATCTGCAATGAAATACTAAGTTATCTCACAATGGAGCCTGGTCATGTGAGAGCCAAGCAATGGTCAAGGAGGTTAGCAAGAAGGCTGCTGAGAGAGAATGGAGGGGTCATATTCCAGATGGTACAATTACAATCTTATTTAAATCTTGTTGTTGTTAAAATGTTATAAAGGTATTTTCAGCCAATAACATATTGTTTCTACCAAGACAAACTGCTATAGGGGTAGACTGAAACTACTTTAGCACTTCATTTGGAAGTAGCTGAAAGTGCTGCCCAGAACAGACAGTAATTATATAAACTTTATTAAATAGCATAGATAATAAATGTGCATTTGTTTAAAACTACCATTATCTGCTTAGCTGAATGGAAGTGATACATTAAAAGGAAATGGACAGTAAACACCTTGTAATTGCATTTTTCTGTGGCCTTACAACAAACTAGCATAGTAGTTAATTGTGAAAATGTTTGAATGCATTAAAGGGACAGTCTACGCCAAAATGTGTATTGTTTAAATAGCTAGCTAATCCCTTTATTACCCATTCCCCAGTTTTGCATAACTAACAAAGTTATATTAATATATGTTTTACCTCTGTGATTACCTTGTAGCTAAGCCTCTGCAGACTGCCCCCTTATCTCAGTGCTTGTGACTGACATGCAGTTTAGCCAATCAGTGCAGACTCCTAAACTCCACGGGAGTGAGCACAATGTTATCTATATGACACACATGAACTAGTACTGTTTAACTGAAAATCTTTAAAAATGCTCTGAGCTAAGAGGCGGTTTTCAATAGTTTAGACATCAGTTCGAGCCTACCTAGGTTTAGCTTTTAAAAAATACCACCAAGGGAACAAAGCAAATTTGATGATAAAAGTAAATTGGAAAGTTGTTTAAAATTGTTGCCCTATCTGAATCATGAAAGTTTAATTTTGACTAGACTGTCCCTTTAAGGCTTTGTTTGCTGCAACTGTTTTTATTCTATGGTTAAACTCCACTATTTGCCTTATTTGGAGGTGCAAATCTGGACTTGTTACTGTAGCAGACAAGACTAGCCACTGTCATTATATTAATAAAATATACATTGTTTGGAGTTTATCTTTTCGCTACCATGGACAATTAGGGACAGATATGTGGAAGGGTTAGATTTGTGAAATCTGTATTGTGCTCTTCTAGTTCTTAGAAGTGGAAAGCCCACAATTTTCAGACAAACATTACAGTAAAAGGGGGCAAAATAATAATGAAAATATATTTCTAAATAGTACACATAAGCATTTTATACTAGAATTTCGAGGTATTTCATGTCCCTTTATAATGTATCTCTTTGATGTCCCTTTTAAAGGGATATAAACCCCAAAATGTTCTTATGTGATTCAGACAGAGCATACCATTTAAAAAAAAAGTTTCCATGATATTCTTTGTTAACCCCTTAATGACCACAGCACTTTTCCATTTTTGTTCACATCTACAACCACCAAAAAACACCCATGCTAAATAGTTTCTAAATTTTGTCCTGAGTTTAGAAATACCCAATCTTTACATGTTCTTTGCTTTCTTTGCAAGTTATAGGGCCATAAATACAAGTAGCACTTTGCTATTTCCTAACCACTTTTTTTCAAAATTAGCGCTAGTCACATTGGGACACATATCTTTCAGGAATCCCTGAATATCCCTTGAGATGTGTATATTTGTTTTTAGAAGACATCCCAAAGTATTGATCTAGGCCCATTTTGGTATATTTCATGCCACCATTTCACCACCAAATATGATCAAATACAAAAAAATCGTTCACTTTTTGACCATTTTTTTTTTTTCAAACTTTCGGTTTCTCACTGAAATTATTTACAAACAGCTTGTGCAATTATGGCATAAATGGTTGTAAGTTCTTCTCTGGGATCCCCTTTGTTCAGAAATAGCAGACTTATATGGCTTTGACGTTGCTTTTTGGAAATTAGAAGGCCGCTAAATGCCACTGCGCACCACACGTGTATTATGCCCAGCAGTGAAGGGGTTAATTAGGGAGCATGTAGGGAGCTTTTTGGGGTAATTTTTAGCTGTAGTGTAGTAAATAACCCAAAGTATTGATCTAGGCCCATTTTGGTATATTTCATGCCACCATTTCACCGCCAAATGCGATCAAATAAAAAAAAGTTACATTTTTCACAGTTTTAGGTTTCTCACTGAAATTATTTACAAACAGCTTGTGCAATTATGGCACAAATGGTTATAAATGCTTCTCTGGGATCCCCTTTGTTCAGAAATAGCAGACATATATGGCTTTGGCGCTGCTTTTTGTTAATTAGAAGGCAGCTAAATGCCACTGTGCACGACACGTGTATTATGCCCAGCAGTGCAGGGGTTAATTAGGGAGCTTGCAGGGAGCTCTTTTCCCTCCGCCACCCCACAATTGTCCCCGCCATCTGCCAGTACTAAAATATATATATTTTTTTAAGCATATTTACATATGCTGCTGTGTAGGATCCCCCCTTAGCCCCCAACCTCACTGATCCCCCACCAAACAGCTCTCTAGCCCTCCCCCTCTACCTTAATGGGCGCCATCTTGGGTACTGCCAGCTGTCTGCCAGTAACCAGTTTAGAAAAAGTGTTTTTTTGTTTTTGTTTTTTTTTTAAATTCCCTTTTCTGTAGTGTAGCTCCCCCACCCCTCCAAGATCCCTTAGATTATTTGTACATAGCCCCTTTCTGACTCTCTCCCACTATTAATAAATTTTTTTTTCTGTAGTGTAGCGGTTCCCACCCGCTCCCGCCCCCTGTGCACGTGCGCGCCCCTGATCTTGCCCCCCTCCACATCACACGGCCCATCGATGGCCGCCCACCCGCCTCCCATATCGCCTCCCACCAACGATACCGGCCATCGATGTCCGGTGCAGAGAGGGCCACAGAGTGGCTCTCTCTGCATCGGGTGGCCATGCAGGGTTATTGCAGGATGCCTCCATATCGAGGCATCACTGCAATAACTGGAAAGCAGCTGGAAGCGATCAGGATCACTTCCAGCTGCTTTCCAGACCGAGGACGTGCAGGGTACGTCCTCAGGCGTTAACTGTCTTTCTTTAGAAGACGTACCCTGCACGTCCTCGGCCATTAAGGGGTTAAAGAGATACCTACGTAGGCATCTGGAGCACTACATGGCAGGAAATAGTGCTGCCATCTAGTGCACTTGCAAATGGATAACAATCTTACAAAACTGCTGCCATGTAATGCTCCAGACACGTGTATGCACCTGAGCTTAAATCCCTGATTTTCAACAAAAGATACTAAAAGAACAAAGAATATCTAATTATAGAAGTACATTAGAATGTTTAAAATTGCATGTTCTATCTGAATCATGAATTTCATGTCCCTTTAAGTGCAGGATGTGAACTATAAACTCAACCATCTTTTATGGGAAACGTGTTCCTATCTACTGTCTTTCTGTAAAGGAACATTTCAACACAGCTGATATTTCCACACTTATCTGAATAAAACGGTCTTCCCGCTGCCATGTTTGGCTCATGTTTTAATTGTGGCTGTAGATAATTGTTTTTGCAATAACTCAATGTTGTAAGGCTTCTGCTCAGATTTTGTAATCCAGGTTAGATACAGATGCTGCAATAATGGACAGAAATGTTAACTTTCCTAATTTTAGCTTCCACTGTCTAATTTCTTAAATACATGAAAGTATTTTTATTAAATATTTTTTGAGTCTTTCAAATCTAATACATACAAAGGAGAAGAGCAAGTACTTAAAACAATACAGAATGTTAAGACCAAGATATTAACCAAAAGGGACAGTCTAGTCAAAATTAAATTTTTATGATTTAGATTTCCAATTTACTTTTATTGGTAGGCTCATACACTTATTTCTAAGCCCTTGAAGGCCACCTCCTATTTTGACACTTTCAGAGCTAGATAGCGCTAGTTCATGTGGGCCATATAGATAACATTGTGATCACACCCATGGAGTTATGGGTATTAAAGGGATTTATCTATCTTTTTAAACAATAACAATTATGGAGTAGACTGTTCCTTTAAGATTAAAAAGTACAGTTGAATATACTGCAAATGACTGCAGCATATTATTATTAAGGGCACATAACCATATTGACAACTGAAACATATTTTAGACTCGAGGCTAAATAACTACACTAGTGTATTTGTTAAAACTAGTTGTTCAGCAAAACAACTGTACTAAACTACTTTGATAAAGAAATAGAAAAAAACTGTACAATATCCCTGAAGTTAACTTGTATATATATATCGTATTAAATAGTATATATGATTACTTCCTTTGGATCAAGATGTTGGTTCTCTTTAGACAGGTATAGTTATAAGTATATGAAAAAAATATATAAATGTTCCAATAACACCTGCTTTCCTTCTTTTTATTGACACCAAGAGCGTATACCTTGTATAGAATAGTCCCACACTATATATGTGTACAACAAAGTGGTCTGTAATCAATATTGGAAGTCCAAATATGCAAGAAAATAAGCAAAACACTCACTCACCCTTCTTCTTTAAATGTAGGGGCCGAGTTTTCCTCTTTCAGCAGCACCAGCGCTTATGTATGCTGTGTGTCACAGGCATGCAAATATTGGAAGGTTGATTCCTCCGGTAGTGTAAACACTGTGTGAAGCGTCCAATGAGAAAGATTGTTTGTAAGACTGCTGGGAGCGGTATAGCGCCAGGACAAACCCCCAAACAACGATACAATCAAATGCTTCCACACTGGTGGAAAGGATCCAGCAGGAAATGGTCCGAGAGAGTAAATTTAAAAAGTACCTTTATTGATATCCATAAAAGTGTACTGTGAATGGTCACTATCTTACCATGGAGCGGACCCAGCCTACAAGGTGCACAACCAGACTTTACTAAACAGGATATAAGTAGGATATTTAAAACAATAAACAGCTTTTTTAATACGGCTTTATAATTATGTCAAGCCGTGTTTTACCTTGTAGGCTGGGTCCTCTCCATGGTAAGATAGTGGGACTCTAAAAATAGACAGCAAGTACTATAACTATATTGAGCTGTCTTTTTACTTTACAAATAAAGCCCCCTTCATGGCCAGAAAAGTAGGATACTAAGCACTACAGTTATATTAAGCTGTTTTCTCACTCTAAAAATGAAGCCCACTTTATGAGCAGAAAAATGACAAAAAACATAGTTAAAAAAAAACCATTTGACATCACCCTGTGGCATTGTGGCTATACTTAGCCACAATGCTACTCAATATCCGTGTTTTCCCTTATGAGAAGATAAACAGCACTGTCAAAATTACCAACTACATATTTCCTTTCGTTGCGACTTTGTAACTATATTAAGCCGTTTTGTTAACTTGTCACCTGTTATTCTATCTATCTATCTATCTATATATATATATATATATATATATATATATATATATATATATATATATATATATATATATATATATAATTTTATACAATACAGAAATTTTGTAACAGATTTTGTAACAGATATCATTCTGTTTATACTATTTACAATGTGAGTATTAGCTATCTGAGCGTATTACTAAGAAATAAGGAACAGGTGAAAACAGCAATGCCTTTTGTGAATATTATGTACTTGAACGTTTTTTGTTTTTTTTTGTTTTTTTTATTGAATTAATTCATCCATATTTGATTGTAGATTGCCAACTCAATATATATTGTTATATTTTAATATATGTACACGAGTAATCATGTCTTTTATACTGTTCACCTGTTGCTGCATTTGGTCAGAACTAAATATGCAAATGTATTACCGGCTCAGCATGACTCTTATGACGATTTTTTACTAGAGCATAGCCATTGGCTTAAACCAGGCTGCATGGTTTTGATTGGACCAAGTGTATATTTAACAGGTGAACAGTTAACCCTTTACTATCCCTGACAAAGTTCTGTAGCAGCACGAAACATGTTGGATTATATGATATTGAGCTGCTAGTCTGACGTGCTTAAGGTTGTGATATTGTACCTGATTTTGACCATTCACAGTACACTTTTATGGATATCAATAAAAATACTTTTAAATTTACTCTCTCTGACCATTTCCTACTGAATCCTTTCCACCAATGTGGAAGCATTTGATTACTTTGATAAAGAAACCTGTATAAGAGGCAATGCAAACTGTTGATTATAGCAAAAATGTCAGCTTTCTCTTCAAGTTTCTGCCAAGCTGCTGTTATTGTCCAGAGTTTCAAGCCATACACCTAGATGTGTACAATAGGTAGATGAAGTGGTAAGTCGGATGTCTTATTAAAGGGACAGTCTACACCAGGATTTTTATTGTTTTAAAAGATAGATAATCCCTTTATTACCCATTTCCCAGTTTTGCATAACTAACACATTTATAATAATATACTTTAAACCTCTGTGATTATCTTGTATCTAAGCCTCTGCAAATTGCCCCTTTTTTCAGTTCTTTTGACAGACTTGCACTCTCGCCAATCAGTGCCTGCTCCCAGATAACTTCTCGTGCACGAGCACAGTGTTATCTATATGAAATACGTGAGCTAACACCCTCTAGTGGTGAAAAACTGTTAAAATGCAATCTGAAAGAGGTGGGCTTCAAGGTCTAAGAAATTAGCATATGAACCTCCTAGGTTAAGCTTTCAACTAAGAATACCAAGAGAGCAATGCAAAATTGGTGATAAAAGTAAATTGGAAAATTGTTTAAAATTACATGCTCTATCTGAATCATGAAAGTTTATTTTGGCCTAGACTGTCCCTTTAAGGAGCCTGTGATAAATTGCTGATACCGGGTTAATTATAAGTTATTGACCAGTTCAATATGCAACTATGCTGAGTAGAGATATCCATCTCTAAAGGAGTAGAAAAATGTTATGGTGGAATGGTTTAGGAGATTTACCATTTAATGGAAGTCAACTGTAAAAGTTCAGAGATTGTTTAACCCCACACCAATTCGTAAGTATATGGTCCAAATATTCAGAGCCCATCATGAGTACAGACGGAATATAAAGGTAGTCCCCTGATTTGCCGGATGTGGGTTAATATCTTTTTTTAAATATGAGGTTGAGGAATAGATGGCCAGAAGAGGTCGCCTCCATCTCTGGTCTTCCTCTGTTAGTTGCCCTCTTGTGTTAAATACATGTGTGGCCTTCCCCCGCCACAGCTAGCTGCCATACTTCAAGTCGACAATCTCCAGGGGGCTGTCATTCTCTTCTGGCTCTTGCTCCTCTTTCAATCTGCATCGGGGTGATAAAACAGCTCCCGGATATTATTTAGCAGTCTGAAAATTGTTACGTAGGTTTTAAGGTGCTGTAATATGTTGGAATAATTCTCCACTTGTGGCCACAGATGGTCTCAAGGGTCCAGATCACATAGTTAATCCCCAGACTGGTCTAGGGTCTTAGTTGATATTTGGTGGGCTATAAAACTCCTCCTTGCCTCTGACAATATAGCTGCCAGCCATGACAGCTGCCCAGACACCTCACCGTACATTAAACTTTAATTTATGGCGGGATGTCTTGGCAGCTTTGTCATGGCTGGTAGTCTCTTGCAGTCCAAGAGAGACTGGACTGCATTTTACAGGATTCAGAATCATGACTTTTATAGCATACAACACAGTCATGTTTGATCCATGCTAATTTATATCTGTTCTTTATTGGCCATAGCAAAGGAGAACATTAGCAATAGTCAAGGTATTTGTCTCTGGACTCTAAATCCAGTGTGTTTAACCCCTTAATGACCACAATATACCCTGTATGTCACTGGTCGTTAAGGGTTTTTTCAGGACATAAAAGCACAAGTCTAGCAAGAACACGCTATTAATTCCCTCCCTCCAGCAGGCTTTGTGGAATAGAGCAGTCTCAACGCTGGTGGCAAGACCACGCTATAAAACAATCAAGTCCCAAAAAAAGGCCAGCGACATACAGGGTACGTCGCTGGTCCTTAAGGGGTTAATATAGTAATTGTGCTTAATATATTCATTTTGTATGTAGACCTCTTGCAATGAAGTGCCTTATTAATGAGCTATACAATTCCTACATATAAAAATATTTTAACCATTATAGTATTTTTATATGTAGGCATTGCATATTTCAGCAATTAGGCACTTCCTTGCATGAAGTCTGCATAAAAAATGAATATATTAAAGGGACAGTCAACACCAGAATTTTTGTTTTAAAAGATAGATAATCCCTTAATTACCAATTCCCAAGTTTTGCATAACCAACACAGTTATAATTATACACGTTTTACCTCTGTAATTACCTTGTATCTAAGCCTCAAAAGAACTGAAATAAGGGGGCAATTTAACTGACAATTTAAACTGACAATTTAACGAAATTCGAAACAGATACTGAATTTGATAAACTATACAAATCTTATCAAAAGGAACTAGACAAACTGGAATTAGAACTAAAAGAAATAAAACAAAGTAAACTGAACAGACATCACAGACTTTAAAAACAACAAAGTCTATAAATGGCGCAATAAAAACTTTTATAAAAATCCAGGAAACAATACTAAATCGACAGTGATTCAAAGTGACATCTCGGACATGGATGGAGAGGAAAATGAACCTGTAAACAGCGTCACTCCTAGTACCTCCACAAGTATCCAATCAATCAGAGCTTCTAACAGAAATAAAAGAGAGGATTTTTTAGAGCAGGGCGAAAGTACAGACACACCAGGAGAGGAGGGAGGGCAAAGCAAAAGACCCACAAGGGGACGCGGACGCAACACGAACAGCAATCAGAGGCACTGGAGAAAGCAACCCAGAGCCCCGAGTCCCTTCTCTCTGTTACGGAAAAATCATTGAGAGTTATTAATCTCTCCACAATAAATCTTTCTAAGGAACACATTGCAGTTTTATCTAAAGGCCTATCTTTTTGTCCATCCACAGGGATAGACAAATATGAAACGATTAAAGATATACAACTTTTCATCAGAAAATTATATCTAAAGAAACAATTTACTGAACCCAGCATAGATTGGGGTTGGAATGAAGAAGAGCTAGAAACTATTCCAGATCTGGACACTCTATTAGGAGAGTCAGATGGCATAGAACATGGCAAGTGGATGGATCTAGTTCACACTAAATCAACCTATGTACCTAAGAAAATACACTGCCCTCAATTAGAGGTATTTAACCAGATGGTTTGCAAAGACATTTCGGCTCTACACCCCTTACCGACAACTCCCAATTTAACATACAAGGAAAGACAAGCACTGAAGGACATGAGTACTTGGGATGAAGTGGTAATCAGAAACGCAGACATGGGTGGCAATATTGTAATATGGCCTCTTGAGATGTATCTAAAGGAAGCCAATAAACAACTAACAGATAAAAATTGCTATATGAGACTTCTAAATAACCCTACCATAGGTTATCTTAAAATCTATAACCACATGATAAATGAAGCCAAACAGAACCACATCCTCAATGCAAAAGAAATCAAATTTCTACAGAGAGATCATCCAATCACACCAACATTTTATCTCATTCCAAAGGTGCACAAGAACAAGCACATACCCCCGGGTAGACCGATCGTTTCTGGAATTGGTTGTTTAACAGAGCAGGCCAGTAAATATCTAGACTACAGACTGAGAAGATTTGTACAAGAACTCCAATCTTATGTACAAGATACCATGGAAGTTTTTCAAAGATTAAACGATATTCATACTGACAAAGATACTTGGTTAGTAACAACCGATGTTGAATCTTTATACACCTCAATCAACCACGTGGATGGAATAAATGCGGTTCAGTACTTTCTGGATCAAAAATCGGAAGAAGATAAACACAATGAATTTATAATCAAACTTCTCAAATTTATCCTCCAATACAATTATTTCATCTTTGACAACAAATACCTCCAAACAAGGGGAACAGCCATGGGAACAGCATGCGCACCAACGTATGCAAACCTTTTCCTTGGCTGGTGGGAGGCAGAATATGTATTTACGGAGAATAATAAAAACTACACAGATAAAATTCCTATGTGGCTTGGGTACATAGATGATAGCTTCTTCATCTGGGAAGGACCATATCGAGAATTACAAGAATTCATCAATGTACTGAACAACAACAATGTTAACATCAAATTAACCCACGAAGCAAACCAACAATGTATCAAATTCTTGGACCTAACAATACTCAAAGATGCTGAAGGTACCATAAAGACGGATCTTTTCAGAGAAGTAACGGCAACTAACAGCCTACTTCATAATAGCAGTGCACAAGCAAGTAACACCATGAAGATTCTTCCTACAGGGGATATCCTGAGAATCAGGAGAAATTGTTCGGATTTACACACTTTCCAAATACGTGCTCAAGAATTGGAGAGTAGATTATTGGAGAGAGGATATAGTAAAAGAACCATCAAGAAAGCAAAATACAGAGCACAGGAAACCAATAGACAAGAACTCCTAAAGAAGAAATTCAGATCTAGGAGTGATGCTCCAAGACTCATAACCACATACAATTCCCAAAGGAAAAGGGTTAATGAAATTCTGAACAAATATTGGTACATCCTTAAATCCGATCCAATTCTAAAAGATATCATAGGGACTAGACCCTCCATTTCATACAAACGAACACGTAACATCAAAGATATGATTACGAGTAGCCATCTACAGAGACACAAAACCAAGACAGCATTAGCACCAGGATCACACAAATGTGGCAACTGTAGTACGTGTAAATATATGATCAAATCTGATCACATAATAGACCGATTCAGGAACAAACGTCATCAAAGACTACATCAGTTGTCAAACGGAGGGAGTAATATATTTACTCATATGCAAGTGTGAAAAATTCTACGTAGGGATGACGACACAAAAATTAAGAGCGAGAATAATGGAACATCTACGCAACATCAGAAACGCTGAGAAAGATAAGAAAGATGATAAAACTCTAACAAGCGTCGCGCAACATTTCCTACAGTACCATAAAGCCAATGCTGAAGAACTACAATGCAAAGGTGTAGAAAGAATAAGACTGGGCATCAGAGGAGGAAATCTTGTAACAGTACTATTAAAAAGAGAAAGTAGATGGATATACCTTCTTAATACTGTTCAACCATTCGGCATGAATGAAAATAATAATTTCTATGTACATCTTCAAACCTAGATCAGATGGAATAATTCAAACAATGTCCCTAATAAAAAAACATTTGGAAAGACATTAATTTGATTAAATAATAACATACTTGATACAGTCTGACAAATAATAAAACCACAAGCTCTTATTTAACTAAGAGCGATGTGGTCAATAAATATATACAGAAACAAACATTTCACTCAAAACACTAATCTTCTTTAAATAACAACTGAAATTCATTGATCATATGAACTTTATAAATCTAGTTCCACTAGAATTTTCAGCAGTGAAACTACCTCACATACAAGTATGCACAATTCACTAACAGTATTTTATTAGAATTATGTCACAATTTCTTTTGCTGTAAGTCACATGTCTCATGTCACATATATTAATTTGCACTCACTAGCATGTACCACCCCTTAAATGGGGGTACATAATAACTTGTGCTAAATTTTGACATAGCACACACTTGCATTCACCTTGGATTGACGCATATATTGCATCATATTGAAACATGACACAGTTAGACCCCATTCAATTCACAGACCCCCTGTTGTTCACACTGTATGTCTTATTATTTTAATAAGAAAGAGCACATTAAAATTCATAATTTTTCTGTCACACTCAACACTCTTCTGAAAGTCCTTATCACAATAAATATATTACTTAACACGTTGTGTTTTAGTTATTCACTATGCTACAATGAAATATATACACAAAAGCATCTCAAAACTCATAAGTAACCCAGGTTCCCAATAGTTACAGAGAATGTTAACCATAACATATATCTCATATACCAACAAAGGTACATATTTCTTTGTATTAAATACCATCTAATGGAACCAGTATGAATACATATCTCAAACCATTTTTTACAAGTATGACTCTTTGCATAAGGAATCATAACATCAATACAAACAAAGTACTTTAAGTTAAACGAAATTACATATAAAATTCAAATACAAAATAAAAAATGAGAAATAAAATAAAAAAACAGAACAAACATAATATTCTAAAGGACGTTCTTTATCATTATATCACTCTGTATATTACTTCATCATAGTAGAAATAAACAACGAAAGAGAGGACAAAATCGGAGTGAAGAACATTTTTATTTTATTTTAATTTATTTTATATTTTTAGGTTATTTATTTTTCATTTTATTGTTTATCACCAGACATAAAACTTATTTATATATGCTTAAAAATCTATACACAGAATTTATCACAAAACATGGAATAATATACAACAAATCAATAGGACTGAATATTTACAATGGACAAGATACACAGTATTTCAAGATTGAAACTTTGTTTCCCCCTCTTCACCTTAAACAACTTGTAGTCAGTATTCAATTAGACGCATATCTGCATCTTACGCTCGTGATCTCTTAGCTCCTACAGCTATTGCAAAAACAAGAAATTCAGTGATTGGTGGAACTACCCAGACTGATAGTCAGACCGTCCAATCAAATAGGAGATATTATTGGGACCGGGTCCTCAACCCCCTTTTATATTCTCAAACTTCGGGCGGCTCGCCGCCTTTGAAAAAGCCCTATACGGGCGAAACCGGTCAGGGGGTTATAGAGCTTAGGGGAGCTCTATTCACTTTTAAATCTACCTAGAATTGTTGGCCTGTATAGGCGGGAGTAGACTTAACAAACTTAACAGATTTAACAAACAAAATTATTAATAGTCTTACTCGGCTATCTAACTAGCTATCGCTAACTAAGACCGAATAGAATGTGATCTGTCACACACTATTAGCAAAGAGCTTTATTTAAAACCGGCTACCTAATCGGAGCTGAATATTGGTACCATATTGGGGGGTATATTTAACTCTTTTACTACCACTACAAAGAGGAAATGGGATTGACATTATTATTGATTACCTAATAGAAATATAGCAAGTGGTTTTAGAAGATTGAAATATCTCTGTGGCTACAAACATAGACCGGACATATACCGGCATAGTTGTTTGGTTAAAAGAATCCACTACACTAGTGCAATTTACATGTGCACGCTCAGACCTAACCCATTCGATTTACCATTGCAAACCCACTTGCCTGTATTCTGTAATTAACCTCATACAAACCTTGTCTCCTATTGTAGTATTTTATATATATATATAATAGTGAAAAAACTTTATCTTTATAACAACCGTAAATAACCAGCAATTTTATTAACTCAATTTATTGGGTATGAGTTATACTAGATATGAATGACCTATTCAATTTAGAAAATATACTCCAACCTGATATGCTTAGCTAACTTATGTGCTAAAACATGCCACTATAATTATACTATGAGACTAAGTCAGAATTATATTCTAATGATAAGAAATTAGAAACGGACACCAGTCTACCTAAGCTGATTTATATTAATCTTTGAAACTAAATATGGCAAATTCAGTATAAAAACATTCACAAGGTGTTACGTGTAATTTGAATGCTCTGAAATCTACATTATCTAGTATCAATCCAAGTACAACACGAATGTGATGTTATATGCACAAATAAAGTGATATCACACAGTTACAAACATTACTCTTTCTATGCTTACTGAGTGTCATTATTATTATATCTAATCCCAATAATAATATAACATTGAGACTAAGACCTCAGATTGATAACTGATGATAAATTACAGCCTACTAACCATAAGGCATGAATATATTTGTAAATTAGGTTTCAATACAGTTGGATACACATATATTATAACGCTCTGAACAAATACGAGACCAACTTTCTAACTAGAATATTTATCCTTATATGATTTTATCATAGTTAGACATATAGTGGCATTATAACACAAATATCTGATGACTCCCATTGCTTATAAGTACTTTACCTTATTATAGCATATCCCATGCCTGATATTGTAACACTGATCCTCTCTACCAATTATTGATTTTTCTAATAGTGGTCTTAGGTATAGCTTCCCACCTATACAATTTCCTACTAATACTTTAGACATATCAAAGGCTTACTGAAGATTAAGGAATAGGCCTGCAATTCTTTGGTTGTTTTTAACTTGAGTGTTTATTTTAAATATATATAATAAAAGTTATATTTTAATTTTCCCAATCTCTCCACTTCTAGTCCAGGCTTAGAGTGCTATATGTGCAGTTTTTAGAGAGGTCTCTTCCTCTCTTTTTTGTCCAGTATATTACATACCGCACAGCACCAACTTTTCTGCTACAATAAGTATGTAGACATGAACATGTTTTTTTGTCAGCTAATATAAATATAGAAAAGGTTGCCGGTGTGGTGCCACTGTATTTGCGTTGTGGGAAATAAGGGGGCAGTCTGCTGACAGACTTGCATTTTAGCCAATCAGAGCTGTCTCCATGGTAAATTCACGAGCATGAGCTCAATGTTATCTATATGAAACACATGAACTAATGCCCTCTAGTGGTGAAAAACTATCAAAATTCATTTAGATTAGAGGCGGCCTTCAAGGTCTAAGAAATTAGTATATGAACCTCCTAGGTTTAGCTTTCAACTAAGAATACCAAGAGAACAAAGCAAAATTGGTGATAAAAGTAAATTGGAAAGTTGTTTAAAATTACATGCCCTATCCGAATCATGAACATTTTTTTTTTTTTTTTTGGACCTGACTGTCCCTTTAAAAACACCTGCCTTTGATTTGCAGTCCGGAGACAAAATACCTTCATAAACCTCTGGATTATTGATTACGTTCTCCTTTGCTATGGCCAATACAGAAGTTACAGATATAATAATAATCCCTGAATATCCATTGACATGTATATATATTTTTTTTAGTAGACATCCCAAAGTATTGATCTAGGCCCATTTTGGTATATTTCATGCCACCATTTCACCACCAAATGCGATCAAATTAAAAAAAAAACATTACATTTTTCCACAATTTTAGGTTTCTCACTGAAATCATTTACAATCAGCTTGTGCAATTATGGCACAAAATGGTTGTAAATGCTTCTCTGGGATCCCCTTTGTTCAGAAATAGCAGACATATATGACTTTGGCGTTGCTTTTTGGTACTTAGAAGGGCGCTAAATGCCGCTGCGCATCACACGTATATTATGGCTAGCAGTGAAGGGGTTAATTAGGTAGCTTGCAGGGTTAATTTTAGCTTTAGTGTAGAGCTCAGCCTCCCACCTGAAACATCAAACCCCCTGATCCCTCCCAAACAGCTCTCTTCCCTCCCCCACCCCACAATTGTCCGCCATCTTAAGTACTGGCAGCAACTCTGCCAGTACTAAAATAAAAGGTATATTTAGTTTTTTTGGTTGTTTGTGTTTTTAAGCATATTTACATATGCTGCTGTGTGAGGACCCCCAACCTGACTGATCCCCCACCAAACAGCACTCTAATCCTCCCCCTCTGCCTTAATGGGCGCCATCTTGGGTACTGGAAGCTGTCTGCCAGTATACAGTTTAGAATAAAATTGTTGCTTTTTTTTATTTTTTCACCCTTTTCTGTAGTGTAGCTCTCCCCCCCCCCCCCCCAAAGACCAACCCCCCATCCCCTCCTAGATACCTTTTTGATTGTTTTTTAAAAAAACTTAAAATACCCCTTTCTCTTACTTTTATAACCAAAACGTTTCTGTAGTGTAGCGGTTCCCACCCGCTCCCGCCCCGTGCACGCGCCCGCCACCTCCCGTGCGCCTGTGCGTGCCCCCATCGGCCCCGCTCCCGCCCCCCTCTACATTACCTGGCCCATCGATGGCCGCCCACCGGCCTCCCAAGTCGGCTCCCACCCACTAACGATACCGGCCACCGATGTCCGGTGCACAGAGGGCCACAGAGTGGCTCTCTCTGCATCGGATGGCCAAGGGGTGTTATTGCAGGATGCCTCGATATCGAGGCATCACTGCAATAACCGGAAAGCGGCTGGAAGCGAGCAGGATCGCTTCCAGCCGCTTTAAACCCCTAATGTCGTACAGGGTACATCGCTGGTCTTTTAAGACCAAGTTGTGTGCGACGTACCCTGTACGACATGCGTTGTTAAGGGGGTTAATAGAATCTTTTCTTATTCTAGCTGATAAAATAAACGTAATTCCTTAAGTTGTAGAGAATATAGTTGAATGTCCTGACAGCTTTTTGCCATGTTATTTACTTTGTGCAGAATTTTTTTGTTGTCTGTTTGTTGCCTGATGATGATTTTGTTTTTCTGTCGATTAGTTGCAGCCATGACAGCCACAATAAGGAATTTACATGAACATATTCAAAAGCATCCTAAGGTGAGTATATTTATGCACGAGGGTAATAAAGGGACATAAAACCCAACCATTTTCTTTTGTGCTTTAGACAGTGCGTACAATTTTTAAAATATTTTTTTTTTACAATTTACTTCTATTATCAAACTTACTTTGTTCTCATAGTATTGTTTGTTGGAGGGATACCTAGGTAGGTAGCATGCACATGTCTGGAACAATACATGGCAAGAAAAGGTGCTGCTATCCTAGTGTTCTTGCAAATGTAAAAGTTGTTTAAAGCTGCATGTTCTATATGAACCAGGACAATTTTTGGGTTCTATGTTCCTTTAATTTGATACTAATGCTGTATAGACATAAGGAATGGGTGGTTTGTATTTTTCTCCCTTTGTTTGAGCCTTTATTGCTCTCAGAATATCATGTATTATATTTCATGTGTCGCCCTACATAAATCTGATAGCACATACAATTTTAAACATTTTTTTCTTAATTCTCTTGCTTAGTTCTCTTGGTATCCTTTGTTGAAAAGCATACCTTGGTAGATTTAAGAGCTGTGAGCTAGCTGCTGATTGGTGGCTGCACAAATATACCTCTTGTCATTGGCTTATCTATGTGTTCAGCTAGCTCCCAATATTGCATTGCTGCTCCTTCAATAAACAATAACAAGATAAATTAATAATAGAAATAAACTGGAAAGTTTGTTTAAAAATGTTTGCTCTTCCTGAATCGTAAATAATTATTTTCTCCAACATAGGTGTGTCCGGTCCACGGCGTCATCCTTACTTGTGGGATATTCTCTTCCCCAACAGGAAATGGCAAAGAGCCCAGCAAAGCTGGTCACATGATCCCTCCTAGGCTCCGCCTTCCCCAGTCATTCTCTTTGCCGTTGTACAGGCAACATCTCCACGGAGATGGCTTAGAGTTTTTTGGTGTTTAAATGTAGTTTTTATTCTTCAATCAAGAGTTTGTTATTTTAAAATAGTGCTGGTATGTACTATTTACTCTGAAACAGGAAAGAGATGAAGATTTCTGTTTGTAAGAGGAAAATGATTTTAGCAACCGTTACTAAAATCGATGGCTGTTTCCACACAGGACTGTTGAGAGGAATTAACTTCAGTTGGGGGAAACAGTGAGCAGACTTTTGCTGCTTGAGGTATGACACATTTCTAACAAGACTCTGTAATGCTGGAAGCTGTCATTTTCCCTATGGGAACCGGTAAGCCATTTTCTTAGTTTAAGTAAAAGAATAAAGGGCTTCATTAGGGCTTAAAAAACTGGTAGACATTTTTCTGGGCTAAAACGATTACTTTACTAAGTATATTTGGCAGATTATTACTTTTAATAGTTGTTAAATCTTGGGGATTGTTTTAATAAAAACGGCAGGCACTGTATTGGACACCTTTTTCACTGGGGGCCTTTTCTAGTCATAGACAGAGCCTCATTTTCGCGCCTCTAATGCGCAGTTGTTTTTGGAAAGCATGGCATGCAGATGCATGTGTGAGGAGCTAAGAACCACTGAAAAAGCTTATAGAAGGCATCATTTGGTATCGTATTCCCCTCTGGGCTTGGTTGGGTCTCAGCAAAGCAGATACCTGGGACTGTATAGGGGTTAAATGTAAAAACGGCTCCGGTTCCGTTATTTTAAGGGTTAAAGCTTTCAAATTTGGTGTGCAATACTTTTAAGGCTTTAAGTTACTGTGGTGAAATTTGAACAATTCCTTCATACTTTTTCACATATTCAGTAATAAAGTGTGTTCAGTTTGAAATTTAAAGGGACAGTAACGGTTTTATTGTAAAACGTTTTTTGTGCTTTGTTGACAAGTTTAAGCCTGTTTAACATGTCTGAACCATCAGATAACGATGTTCTATATGTATGAAAGCCAATGTGTCTCCCCATTTAAATATATGTGATATATTTGTGTCATAATGTCCAAACAAAGTAGGGATAATAATGCCATAGATATGATATTGCCCAAGATGATTCCTCTAATGAGGGGAGTAAGCATGGTTCTGCATCATCCCCTTCTGTGTCTACACCAGTTTTGCCCACACAAGAGGCCCCTAGTACATCTAGTGCGCCAATACTTATTACCATACAACAATTAATGGCTGTAATGGATAATTCTATTGCATGCATTTTTTTTCCAAAATGCCTACTTATCAGAGAAAGCGTGATTGCTCTGTTTTAAACACTGAAGAGCAAGAGGACGCTGATGATATCTGTTCTGACATACCCTCACACCTATCTGAAGGGGCCAGGAGGGAGGTTTTGTCTGAGGGAGAAATTTCAGATTCAGGGAAAATTTCTCAACAAGCAGAACCTGATATTGTAACTTTTAAATTTAAATTTCAACATCTCCACGCACTACTTAAGGAGGTATTATCTACTCTGGATGATTGTGACAATTTGGTCATTCCAGAGAAATTAGGTAAAATGGACAAGTTCCTAGAGGTTCCGGTGCCCCCCGATGTTTTTCCTATACCCAAGCGGGTGGCGGACATAGTAAATAAGGAGTGGGAAAGGCCCGGCATACCTTTTGTCCTCCCCCTATATTTAAGAAATTAGTTCCTATAGTCGACCCCAGAAAGGACTTATAGCATACAGTCCCCAAGGTCGAGGGGGCGATTTCTACTCTAAACAAACGCACTTCTATTCCTATAGAAGATAGTTGTGCTTTCAAGATCCTATGGATTAAAGGTTAGAGGGTTTGCTTAAAAAGATGTTTGTTCAGCAAGGTTACCTTCTACAACCAATTTCATGCATTGTTCCTGTCACTACAGCTGCGTGTTTCTGGTTCGAAGAACTAGAAAAGTCGCTCAATAAAGAATCTTCGTACGAGGAGGTTTTGGACAGAGTTCAAGCTCTTAAATTGGCTAACTCTTTTTTATTTTAGATGCCGCTTTGCAATTAGCTAGATTAGCGGCGAATAATTCAGGGTTTGCTATCGTGGCGCGCAGAGCGCTTTTGCTTAACATCCCTTTCAAGGGTAAAACACTGTTTGGCCCTGACTTGAAAGAGATTATTTCAGACATCACTGGGGGAAAGGGCCACGCCCTTCCTCTGGATAGGTCTTTTAAGGCTAAAAAGAAGCCAAATTTTCGTCCCTTTCGCAGAAACGGACCAGCCTCAAATTCTACACCCTCTAAGCAAGAGGGTAATACTTCTCAAACCAAGCCAGCCTGGAGGCCGATGCAAGGCTGGAACAAGGGTAAGCAGGCCAAGTCACCTGCCACTGCTACCAAAACAGCATGAAGTGTTGGCCCCCAATCTGGGAAGGATCTGGTGGGGGGCAGACTTTCTCTCTTTGCTCAGGCTGGGGCAAGAGATGTTCAGGATCCTTGGGCGCTAGAAATAGTTTCTCAAGGTTATCTCCTGGAATTCAGGGAACTACCCCCAAGGGGAAGGTTCCACGGGTCTCAATTATCTTCGAACAGGCATTCTTACACTGTGTAGAAGACCTGTTAAGCATGGGAGTGATTCATCCTGTTCCATTAGGAGAACAAGGGATGGGTTTTTACTCCAACCTGTTCATAATTCCCAAAAAAGAGGGAACATTCAGACCTATTTTAGATCTCAAGATTCTAAACAAGTTTCTAAGGGTTTCATCATTCAAAATGGAAACCATTCGAACGATCCTTCCTACCATCCAGGAAGGTCAATTCATGACCACGGTGGACTTAAAGGATGCGTACCTACGTATTCCTATCCACAAGGACCATTTTCGGTTCCTAAGGTTCGCCTTTCTGGACAAGCATTACCTGTGGCACTTCCATTCGGATTAGCCACTGCTCCAAGGATTTTCACAAGGGTACGAGGGTCCCTTCTAGCGGTGCTAAGACCAAGGGGCATTGCAGTAGTACCTTACTTGGACGACATCCTGATTCAAGTGTCGTCTCTGTCAAAAGCAAGGGCTCATACGGACATTGTCCTAGCCTTTCTCAGATCTCACAGGTGGAAAGTGAACATAGAAAAAAGTTCTCTGTCCCCGTCAACAAGAGTTCCCTTCTTGGGAACAATAATAGTTTCCTTAGAAATGAAGGTTTTTTCTGACAGAGGCCAGAAAATCAAAACTTCTAAGCTCTTGTCAGGTACTTCATTCTGTTCTTCTTCCTTCCATAGCGCAGTCCATGGAAGTAATAGGGTTGATGGTTGCGGCAATGGACATAGTTCCTTTTGCACGAATTCATCTAAGACCATTGCACCTGGGCATGCTCAGACAGTGGAATGGGGATTATACAGACTTGTCTCCGACGATACAAGTAGATCAAATAACCAGAGATTCACTCCGTTGGTGGCTGACCCTGGACAACCTGTCACAGGGAATGAGCTTCCGCAGACCAGAATAGGTCATTGTCACGACCGACGCCAGTCTGGTGGGCTGGGGCGCGGTCTGGGAACCCCTGAAAACTCAGGGTCTATGGTTTCGGGAAGACTCTCTTCTCCCGATAAACATAATGGAACTGAGAGCGATATTCAATGCTCTCAAGGCTTGGCCTCGACTAGCAAAGGCCAAATTCATAAGGTTTCAATCAGTCATCATGACGACTGTTACATATATCAACCATCAGGGGGTAACAAGGAGTTCCCTGGCGATGGAGGAGCATCCGGGGGAGTGGGAACTCCATCTGGAAATCTTTGCCCAAATAACTCAATTATGGGGCATTCCAGACTTGGTTCTGATGGCCTCTCGTCAGAACTTCATGGTCCCTTGTTACGGGTCCAAATCCAGGGATCCCAAGGCGACTCTATTGGATACAATAGTAGCACCTTGGATCTTCAACCTAGCTTATGTATTCCCACCGTTTCCTCTCATTCCCAGGCTGGTAGCCAGGTTCAATCTGGAGAGGGCTTCGGTGACCTTGATAGTTCCTGTGTGGCCACGCAGGACTTGGTATGCAGACCTGGTGAATGTGTCATCGGCTCCACCATGGAAGCTACCTTTGAGACAGGACCTTCTTATTCAGGGTCCATTCGAACATCCGAATCTGGTTTTCCTCCAACTGACTGCTTGGAGTTTGAACGCTTGATTTTATCAAAGCGTGGGTTTTCAGATTCTGTAATAGATACTCTTATTCAGGCTAGGAAGCCTGTAACTAGAAAAATTTACCATAATATATGGAAAAAATATATCTGTTGGTGTGAATCTAAAGGATTCCCATGGAACAAGATAAAAATTCCTAAGATTCTTTCCTTTCTACAAGAAGGTTTGGAGAAAGGATTTTCTGCGAGTTCTCTGAAGGGACAGATCTCTGCTTTATCTGTTTTACTTCACAAAAGGCTGGCAGCTGTGCCAGACGTTTAAGCGTTTGTTCAGGCTCTGGAGTCTTAATCTAGTTCTTTCAGTTCTTCAAGGGGTTCCGTTTGAACCCTTACATTCCATAGATATTAAGTTATTATCTTGGAAAGTTTTGTTTTAGGTTGCAATTTCTTCCGCTAGAAGAGTTTCTGAGTTATCTGCTCTGCAGTGTTCTCCGCCCTATCTGGTCCATGCAGATAAGGTGGTTTTTACGTACTGAGCCTGGTTTTCTTCCGAAGGTTGTTTCCAACAAAAATATTAACCAGGAGATAGTTGTACCTTCTTTGTGTCCGAATCCAGTTTCATAGAAGGAACGTTTGTTACACAATTTGGACGTTGTCCGTGCTCTAAAATTCTATTTAGATGCTACAAAGGATTTCAGACAAACATCTTCCTTGTTTGTTGTTTATTCTGGTCAAAGGAGAGGTCAAAAAGCAACTTCTACCTCTCTATCTTTTTGGCTTAAAAGCGTCATCAGATTGGCTTATGAGACTGCCGGACGGCGGCCTCCTGAAAGAATCACAGCTCATTCCACTAGGGCCGTGGCTTCCACATGGGCCTTTAAGAACGAGGCTTCTGTTGATCAGATATGTAAGGCAGCGACTTGGTTCACTGCACACTTTTACCAAATTTTACAAATTTGATACTTTTGCTTCTTCTGAGGCTATTTTTGGGAGAAAGGTTTTGCAAACCGTGGTGCCTTCCATCTAGGTGACCTGATTTGCTCCCTCCCATCATCCGTGTCCTAAAGCTTTGGTATTGGTTCCCACAAGTAAGGATGACGCCGTGGACCGGACACACCTATGTTGGAGAAAACAGTATTTATGTTTACCTGATAAATTACTTTCTCCAACGGTGTGTCCGGTCCACGGCCCGCCCTGGTTTTTTAATCAGGTCTGATGATTTATTTTCTTTAACTACAGTCACCACGGTATTATATGATTTCTCCTATGCAAATATTCCTCCTTTACGTCGGTCGAATGACTGGGGAAGGCGGAGCCTAGGAGGGATCATGTGACCAGCTTTGCTGGGCTCTTTGCCATTTCCTGTTGGGGAAGAGAATATCCCACAAGTAAGGATGACGCCGTGGACCGGACACACCGTTGGAGAAAGTAATTTATCAGGTAAACATAAATACTGTTTTTTAGAGATTCATGTCCCTTTTAAGTTTCATTCTGCACACATGGAGCTCCCATTGCTATAGCAATTGTATTCTTTACAATTGAGCTGGCTGAGTATTGCGCATACAGAGAGAGCGGGTAGGACTGCTCTGTACCGCACTGAAATCAAGGAAGGACACGGGGGATGGAGATAACGAATGCCGGAATGCAAAAGAAACACTAAAATTATATAAATAATATATTGGTGAATTTAAAGAAAGTAAACTTAGTGACTATGGTACGGAGTATCTATATTAACATAATATGTGTGCTTAAAGCGCAAAAATACCATCACTTTAAGTTAAAAAAGGAATAAAAGGTAACATCCCTTTTAAAATGATGAATAATACATATTGCAATTAATTCTATTACGTATAACCCACAGCTTAGTGCTTTTTTATTACAGAAATAAAACAAACTGTTTTATATCCCTTTAAAATAATAAATGACTGAGCCTTATCGGTACATTGTTTTTATTGCAAGGGTCTGGAAAAAACCCTCAAATACAGCATGGTTGGAGAGTCTCTTTTGCTGTTTATCCCCCCAAAACCGCATATTCGTGCAGGAGCGAGCACTCAACCTGTGTGTGGGTTGTGTTCAAGCTTATTTCTGTGCTGGAACTTTTACATTTTGGAGTTGGACAAACGCTTTTTAATAGCCAGATGTGGGCTTTTTTTTTTTTTTTTTTTATTGAAACAAAAAATGATCTAACACAGTGAGTCAGAAAACATGATAGAGGGGACTCACAGGTCCCAAAATTTAGAAGATTACAATTTTTAAATAAGATATGAAGCATATGTTATTCATAAACATAACAATATCAATAAGTTCTGATATTGGAGAATAGTGTATAAGATAGGGAGAGATGGAATGGGGTAGGGAGGGGGGGGAAGGGGGATAAAAAGGGGAAGGCTGATATCATGTGAAAGTTCAGTTTTAGTCGGTAGACGTAATGTTAGGTGTCAATGTAGTGTCACTTCTTGCTCCCCAGTCTGCCCAATTGAGGTCAAAAAGGTCTGACTTGTTTAATGTATAGAATATATTTTTTTTTTCCATTGTATAGATATATGCCATTGAGTTGAGGAGAAATGTTTTTTCAGGATTTGGCAATAGCTGCCTTGATCACAATTAAGAGAGAGAAATACAGAAGTATGATTGGTGGTTAGGAAGAGTGTGGGTCCCAATCTGAAGGAGGGCGCTAGCAGGGGTATTATGGAGGGGTATACCCATTCTGGACAACACTCTGGAGCGTTTAGTCCACAAGGGTTTAAGTTTGGGGCATTCCCACCAAATATGTATTGTATCCCCAATGTGCCCGCAGTTACGCCAGCACATGGGGGAGGTGGAACCGTACATTTTGGCTAATCTCGTAGGAATGTAGTACCAATGTGTTAATAATTTATAATAGGTCTCACATGTATTGCTTTTTTAGTCAGTTTGAGTGGATTGCCATGTTTGCAAGGGGATAGTAGTATTCAGGAAAAACTCAAATTTTTGTAGATGAGATAACTTAGTTTCACAGTCTGTTTCCTATGAGAGAGTAATGCAAAGATAAAGGTCTGCGTAGTCTATTGCCTTGGTGCCAAATGACGTATCTTGTATTGTCTCTCCTCGACTTCATGTGAGTTACAACTGTTTTAAGGTATAGCCAATAAATTTTTGTTACTTTTTAATAAGGCTGTTTACATATGTCTTATGTTCTCTCACATGAACTTGTCACTGTGAAAATATACACGCAATAATCTTTGTTTATATGTGAGGGTAATGTCTGATTTCTCTTGTTAAGTGTGTTCAGTCCACGGGTCATCCATTACTTATGGGATATATTCTCCTTCCCAACAGGAAGTTGCAAGATGATCACCCAAGCAGAGCTGCTATACAGCTCCTCCCCTCACATGTCATATCCAGTCATTCTCTTGCAACCCTCAACAAAGAAGGAGGTCGCGAGAGGAGCTGGAGTTTTTTACTTAACTATTAACTATTCTTCAATCAAAAGTTTGTTATTTTAAATGGCACCGGAGTGTGCTGTTTTTCTATCTCAGGCAGTATTTGGAAGAAGAAACTGCCTGCGTTTTTTATCTATGATCTTAGCAGGCGTAACTAAGATCCACTGGCTGTTCTCGACATTCTGAGGAGTGGGGTAACTTCAGACTGGGAATAGCATGCGGGGTCCTCCTCAAATGAGGTATGTGCGGTACTTTATTTTCTGGGAATGGAATTGACTAAGAAAATACTGCTTTTACCGTATGATGTAAGTACAGCCTTAAATGCAGTAGTAGCAACTGGTATCAGGCTGATAAATGTATGCACAGTCGAGTTATATTCTAGGGACTAGAATTTGACTGACAAAATACTGTTAACACTGAAATAATACTTAAGCCTTCTCTGCAGTGGTAGCGACTGGTAGCAGGCTTAGTGATAGCTTTGCATGACATTGAAAAATGTTGTTTTTTAATAAAACGTTTACTGGCATGTTATTCGTTTTTTGTGAGGTACTTTGGTGATAAATCGCTTTGGGCATGATTTTTTCCACATGGCTAACATATTTTTCTGCATGGAAACCGTTATATCAGGGCTCCCACTGTTGTGATTGGAGTGGGAGGGCCCTTGTTTTAGCGCCTTGTTGCGCAGTTAAAATTATTGCACAGTCTTTCTGCTTCTTCCTCCTTGATCCAGGACGTCTCTGGAGAGCTCAGGGGTCTGCAAATTTCATTTGTGAGGGAGGTAATCAGTCACAGCAGATCTGTGACAGTGTGCTGACTGTGATTAAAAGCGTTAAATCTTAATTGATATCTGTTTTATCCATTTGGGTATCGAGGGGTTAATCATCCTTTTGCTAATGGGTGCAATCCTCTGCTAATAGTACACTTCTTGTTAAGAATTGTTTAATTAGATCTGTATTTTTGAAGCGCTGCAGCGTTTTTTATATTGCTTGTAAAACTTATTGAAAGTGATTTCCAAGCTTGTTAGTTTCATTGCTAAGTCTGTTTTAAACATGTCTGATTCAGAGGAAACTGTTTGTTCATCATGTTCAAAAGCCAATGTAGAGCCCAATAGAACGATGTGTACCAATTGTATTGATATTGCTTTGAATAAAAGTCAATCTGTACCGATAAAGAAGCTATCACCAGACAACGAGGGGGAAGTTATGCCGCCTAACTCTCCTCACGTGTCAGTACCTGCGTCTCCCGCTCGGGAGATGCGTAGGATTGAGACACCTAGTACATCTAGGCCCTTACAAATCACTTAACATGATATGGCTAATGTTATGAAAGAAGTATTATATAATATGCCCGAATTAAGGGGCAAACGCGATAGCTCTGGGTTAAGGACAGAGCGCGCTGATGACACGAGAGCCATGTCTGATACTGCGTCACAACTTGCAGAACATGAGGACGGTGAGCTTCATTCTGTCGGTGACGGTTCTGATTCGGGGAGACCGGATTCAGAAATTTTAAATTTAAGCTTGAGAACCTCCGTGTGTTACTAGGGGAGGTATTAGCGGCTCTGAATGATTGCGACACGGTGGCAATTCCAGAGAAATTGTGTAGGTTGGATAGATACTATGCGGTACCGGTGTGTACTGACGTTTTTCCTATACCAAAAAAACTTACAGAAATTATCAGTAAGGAGTGGGATAGACCCGGTGTGCCTTTTCTCCTGTTAAGTGTAGTCAGTCCACGGGTCATCATTACTTCTGGGATATTAACTCCTCCCCAACAGGAAGTGCAAGAGGATCACCCAAGCAGAGCTGCTATATAGCTCCTCCCCTCTACGTCACACCCAGTCATTCTCTTGCACCCAACTAATAGATAGGATGTGTGAGAGGACTGTGGTGATTATACTTGGTTTTATATCTTCAATCAAAAGTTTGTTATTTTAAAACAGCACCGGAGTGTGTTGTTCCTTCTCAGGTAGAATTTGAAGAAGAATCTACCTGATTCTTTGGATGATTTTAGCCGGCGTAGCTAAGATTCATTTTGCTGTTCTCGGCCATTCTGAGGAGTGAGGTAAACTTCAGATCAGGGGACAGCGGGCAGGTTCACCTGCAAAGAGGTATGTTGCAGTATATTATTTTCTGAGGAATGGAATTGACTGAGAAAATACTGCCAATACCGATATAATGTAAGTTCAGCCTTAAATGCAGTAGTAGCAACTGGTATCAGGCTGTTATGTATATATGTGTACACTTCAGTATTCTGGGGAATGGCACTTCACTGGGATAATACTATATGCATATAATTTTTAGCCTAACTTGCAGTGGGAACGTCTAGCAACAGGCTGTTTAATGACATTTCATGTTATTTGATTTTAAACGTTTTTGCTGGCATGCTAAATTGTTTAATTCTCTGAGGTACTGGGTGAAAAATTGTTTTGGGCACTGTTTTTCCACTTGGCTGTCGTTTATTTTAATTTAAGACAGTTTACTGAACTTCCCTCACTGCTGTGTGTGAGGGGGAGGGGCCTATTTTGGCGCTTTTGCTACGCATCAGAAATTCAGTCAAAAGTCTGTTTCTCTCCCTGCATGATCCGGATCGTCTCTACAGAGCTCAAGGGTCTTCAAAAATTATTTTGAGGGAGGTAATCACTCACAGCAGACCTGTGAGATTGTGCTTTGACTGTGATAAAAAACGTTTATTTCTCCAACATAGGTGTGTCCGGTCCACGGCGTCATCCTTACTTGTGGGATATTCTCTTCCCCAACAGGAAATGGCAAAGAGCCCAGCAAAGCTGGTCACATGATCCCTCCTAGGCTCCGCCTACCCCAGTCATTCTCTTTGCCGTTGTACAGGCAACATCTCCACGGAGATGGCTTAGAGTTTTTTAGTGTTTAACTGTAGTTTTTATTATTCAATCAAGAGTTTGTTATTTTAAAATAGTGCTGGTATGTACTATTTACTCAGAAACAGAAAAGAGATGAAGATTTCTGTTTGTATGAGGAAAATGATTTTAGCAACCGTCACTAAAATCCATGGCTGTTCCACACAGGACTGTTGAGAGCAATTAACTTCAGTTGGGGGAACAGTGAGCAGTCTCTTGCTGCTTGAGGTATGACACATTCTAACAAGACGATGTAATGCTGGAAGCTGTCATTTTCCCTATGGGATCCGGTAAGCCATGTTTATTACGATCGTAAATAAGGGCTTCAAAAAGGGCTTATTAAGACTGTAGACTCTTTCTGGGCTAAATCGATTCATTATTAACACATATTTAGCCTTGAGGAATCATTTTATCTGGGTATTTTGATATATAATATCGGCAGGCACTGTTTTAGACACCTTATTCTTTAGGGGCTTTCCCAAAGCATAGGCAGAGCCTCATTTTCGCGCCGGTGTTGCGCACTTGTTTTTGAGAGGCATGGCATGCAGTCGCATGTGAGAGGAGCTCTGATACTTAGAAAAGACTTTCTGAAGGCGTCATTTGGTATCGTATTCCCCTTGGGGCTTGGTTGGGTCTCAGCAAAGCAGATACCAGGGACTGTAAAGGGGTTAAAGTTAAAAACGGCTCCGGTTCCGTTATTTTAAGAGTTAAAGCTTCCAAATTTGGTGTGCAATACTTTTAAGGCTTTAAGACACTGTGGTGAAATTTTGGTGAATTTTGAACAATTCCTTCATGTTTTTTCGCAATTGCAGTAATAAAGTGTGTTCAGTTTAAAATTTAAAGTGACAGTAACGGTTTTATTTTAAAACGTTTTTTGTACTTTGTTATCAAGTTTATGCCTGTTTAACATGTCTGAACTACCAGATAGACTGTGTTCTGAATGTGGGGAAGCCAGAATTCCTATTCATTTAAATAAATGTGATTTATGTGACAATGACAATGATGCCCAAGATGATTCCTCAAGTGAGGGGAGTAAGCATGGTACTGCATCATTCCCTCCTTCGTCTACACGAGTCTTGCCCACTCAGGAGGCCCCTAGTACATCTAGCGCGCCAATACTCCTTACTATGCAACAATTAACGGCTGTAATGGATAATTCTGTCAAAAACATTTTAGCCAAAATGAACCCTTATCAGCGTAAGCGCGACTGCTCTGTGTTAGATACTGAAGAGCATGACGACGCTGATAATAATATTTCTGAAGGGCCCCTAACCCAGTCTGATGGGGCCAGGGAGGTTTTGTCTGAGGGAGAAATTACTGATTCAGGGAACATTTCTCAACAAGCTGAACCTGATGTGATTGCATTTAAATTTAAGTTGGAACATCTCCGCATTCTGCTTAAGGAGGTATTATCCACTCTGGATGATTGTGACAAGTTGGTCATCCCAGAGAAACTATGTAAAATGGACAAGTTCCTAGAGGTGCCGGGGCCCCCAGAAGCTTTTCCTATACCCAAGCGGGTGGCGGACATTGTTAATAAAGAATGGGAAAGGCCCGGTATTCCTTTCGTCCCTCCCCCCATATTTAAAAAATTGTTTCCTATGGTCGACCCCAGAAAGGACTTATGGCAGACAGTCCCCAAGGTCGAGGGAGCGGTTTCCACTTTAAACAAACGCACCACTATACCCATAGAGGATAGTTGTGCTTTCAAAGATCCTATGGATAAAAAATTAGAAGGTTTGCTTAAAAAGATGTTTGTTCAGCAGGGTTACCTTCTACAACCAATTTCATGCATTGTCCCTGTCGCTACAGCCGCATGTTTCTGGTTCGATGAGCTGATAAAGGCGGTCGATAGGGATTCTTCTCCTTATGAGGAGATTATGGACAGAATCAATGCTCTTAAATTGGCTAATTCTTTCACCCTAGACGCCACTTTGCAATTGGCTAGGTTAGCGGCTAAGAATTCTGGGTTTGCTATTGTGGCGCGCAGAGCGCTTTGGTTGAAATCTTGGTCGGCTGATGCGTCTTCCAAGAACAAGCTACTTAACATTCCTTTCAAGGGGAAAACGCTGTTTGGCCCTGACTTGAAAGAGATTATCTCTGATATCACTGGGGGTAAGGGCCACGCCCTTCCTCAGGATCGGCCTTTCAAGGCAAAAAATAAACCTAATTTTCGTCCCTTTCGTAGAAACGGACCAGCCCAAAGTGCTACGTCCTCTAAGCAAGAGGGTAATACTTCTCAAGCCAAGCCAGCTTGGAGACCAATGCAAGGCTGGAACAAGGGTAAGCAGGCCAAGAAACCTGCCACTGCTACCAAGACAGCATGAAATGTTGGCCCCCGATCCGGGACCGGATCTGGTGGGGGGCAGACTCTCTCTCTTCGCTCAGGCTTGGGCAAGAGATGTTCTGGATCCTTGGGCGCTAGAAATAGTCTCCCAAGGTTATCTTCTGGAATTCAAGGGACTTCCCCCAAGGGGGAGGTTCCACAGGTCTCAGTTGTCTTCAGACCACATAAAAAGACAGGCATTCTTACATTGTGTAGAAGACCTGTTAAAAATGGGAGTGATTCATCCTGTTCCATTAAGAGAACAAGGGATGGGATTCTACTCCAATCTGTTCATAGTTCCCAAAAAAGAGGGAACGTTCAGACCAATCTTAGATCTCAAGATCTTAAACAAGTTTCTCAAGGTTCCATCGTTCAAGATGGAAACCATTCGAACTATTCTTCCTTCCATCCAGGAAGGTCAATTCATGACCACGGTGGATTTAAAGGATGCGTATCTACATATTCCTATCCACAAGGAACATCATCGGTTCCTGAGGTTCGCATTCCTGGACAAACATTACCAGTTCGTGGCGCTTCCTTTCGGATTAGCCACTGCTCCAAGGATTTTCACAAAGGTACTAGGGTCCCTTCTAGCTGTGCTAAGACCAAGGGGCATTGCTGTAGTACCTTACTTGGACGACATTCTAATTCAAGCGTCGTCCCTTCCTCAAGCAAAGGCTCACACGGACATTGTCCTGGCCTTTCTCAGATCTCACGGATGGAAAGTGAACGTGGAAAAGAGTTCTCTATCTCCGTCAACAAGGGTTCCCTTCTTGGGAACAATAATAGACTCCTTAGAAATGAGGATTTTTCTGACAGAGGCCAGAAAAACAAAACTTCTAGACTCTTGTCGGATACTTCATTCCGTTCCTCTTCCTTCCATAGCTCAGTGCATGGAAGTGATCGGGTTGATGGTAGCGGCAATGGACATAGTTCCTTTTGCGCGCATTCATCTAAGACCATTACAACTGTGCATGCTCAGTCAGTGGAATGGGGACTATACAGACTTGTCTCCGAAGATACAAGTAAATCAGAGGACCAGAGACTCACTCCGTTGGTGGCTGTCCCTGGACAACCTGTCACGAGGGATGACATTCCGCAGACCAGAGTGGGTCATTGTCACGACCGACGCCAGTCTGATGGGCTGGGGCGCGGTCTGGGGATCCCTGAAAGCTCAGGGTCTTTGGTCTCGGGAAGAATCTCTGTTACCGATAAATATTCTGGAACTGAGAGCGATATTCAATGCTCTCAAGGCTTGGCCTCAGCTAGCGAGGGCCAAGTTCATACGGTTTCAATCAGACAACATGACAACTGTTGCGTACATCAACCATCAGGGGGGAACAAGGAGTTCCCTGGCGATGGAAGAAGTGACCAAAATCATTCTATGGGCGGAGTCTCACTCCTGCCACCTGTCTGCTATCCACATCCCAGGAGTGGAAAATTGGGAAGCGGATTTTCTGAGTCGTCAGACATTGCATCCGGGGGAGTGGGAACTCCATCCGGAAATCTTTGCCCAAGTCACTCAGCTGTGGGGCATTCCAGACATGGATCTGATGGCCTCTCGTCAGAACTGCAAAGTTCCTTGCTACGGGTCCAGATCCAGGGATCCCAAGGCGGCTCTAGTGGATGCACTAGTAGCACCTTGGACCTTCAAACTAGCTTATGTGTTCCCGCCGTTTCCTCTCATCCCCAGGCTGGTAGCCAGGATCAATCAGGAGAGGGCGTCGGTGATCTTGATAGCTCCTGCGTGGCCACGCAGGACTTGGTATGCAGATCTGGTGAATATGTCATCGGCTCCACCTTGGAAGCTACCTTTGAGACGAGACCTTCTTGTTCAGGGTCCGTTCGAACATCCGAATCTGGTTTCACTCCAGCTGACTGCTTGGAGATTGAACGCTTGATCTTATCGAAGCGAGGGTTCTCAGATTCTGTTATCGATACTCTTGTTCAGGCCAGAAAGCCTGTAACTAGAAAGATTTACCACAAAATTTGGAAAAAATATATCTGTTGGTGTGAATCTAAAGGATTCCCTTGGGACAAGGTTAAGATTCCTAGGATTCTATCCTTCCTTCAAGAAGGATTGGAAAAAGGATTATCTGCAAGTTCCCTGAAGGGACAGATTTCTGCCTTGTCTGTGTTACTTCACAAAAAGCTGGCCGCTGTGCCAGATGTTCAAGCCTTTGTTCAGGCTCTGGTTAGAATTAAGCCTGTTTACAAACCTTTGACTCCTCCTTGGAGTCTCAATTTAGTTCTTTCAGTTCTTCAGGGGGTTCCGTTTGAACCCTTACATTCCGTTGATATTAAGTTATTATCTTGGAAAGTTTTGTTTTTAGTTGCAATTTCTTCTGCTAGAAGAGTTTCAGAATTATCTGCTCTGCAGTGTTCTCCTCCTTATCTGGTGTTCCATGCAGATAAGGTGGTTTTACGTACTAAACCTGGTTTTCTTCCAAAAGTTGTTTCTAACAAAAACATTAACCAGGAGATTATCGTACCTTCTCTGTGTCCGAAACCAGTTTCAAAGAAGGAACGTTTGCTGCACAATTTGGATGTTGTTCGCGCTCTAAAATTCTATTTAGATGCTACAAAGGATTTTAGACAAACATCTTCCTTGTTTGTTGTTTATTCCGGTAAAAGGAGAGGTCAAAAAGCAACTTCTACCTCTCTCTCTTTTTGGATTAAAAGCATCATCAGATCGGCTTATGAGACTGCCGGGCGGCAGCCTCCCGAAAGAATCACAGCTCATTCCACTAGGGCTGTGGCTTCCACATGGGCCTTCAAGAACGAGGCTTCTGTTGATCAGATATGTAGGGCAGCGACTTGGTCTTCACTGCACACTTTTACCAAATTTTACAAGTTTGATACTTTTGCTTCTTCTGAGGCTATTTTTGGGAGAAAGGTTTTGCAAGCCGTGGTGCCTTCCATTTAGGTGACCTGATTTGCTCCCTCCCTTCATCCGTGTCCTAAAGCTTTGGTATTGGTTCCCACAAGTAAGGATGACGCCGTGGACCGGACACACCTATGTTGGAGAAAACAGAATTTATGTTTACCTGATAAATTACTTTCTCCAACGGTGTGTCCGGTCCACGGCCCGCCCTGGTTTTTTTAATCAGGTCTGATAATTTATTTTCTTTAACTACAGTCACCACGGTACCATATGGTTTCTCCTATGCAAATATTCCTCCTTAACGTCGGTCGAATGACTGGGGTAGGCGGAGCCTAGGAGGGATCATGTGACCAGCTTTGCTGGGCTCTTTGCCATTTCCTGTTGGGGAAGAGAATATCCCACAAGTAAGGATGACGCCGTGGACCGGACACACCGTTGGAGAAAGTAATTTATCAGGTAAACATAAATTCTGTTATTTTGTACATTTTTTTCTGCTATTAAGGGTTAGTTATCCATTACTAATGGGGGCAATCCTTTGCTAAATTTATGCCTTTACCGGGAAAAATTTGGTTTTTATAATTTCTCCGGTTCATTGTTATTCAACTGTCATAATTTTTTTCTGTGCTTCTTAAAGGCACAGTGCGTTTTCCATATTACTTGTAATTTGAGTGAAAAGTATTTCCAAGCTTGCTAGTTTAATTGCTAGTTTGTTAAACATGTCTGACTCAGAGGAATATCTCTGTGCTATATGTGCAAAAGCCAAGGTGGAGCCCAATAGAAATTTATGTACTGATTGCATTGATGCTACTTTAAATAAAAGTCATTCTGTACAAATTGAACATCATTCACCAAACAACGAGGGGGAAGTTATGCCGACTAACTTGCCTCACGTGTCAGTACCTGCATCTCCCGCTCGGGAGGTGCGTGATATTGTAACGCCGAGTACTTCAGGGCGGCCATTACAAATCACACTACAGGACATGGCTAATGTTATGACTGAAGTTTTGTCTAAATTACCAGAACTTAGAGGTAAGCGAGATCACTCTGGGGTGAGAACAGAGTGTGCTGATAATATTAGGGCCATGTCAGATACTGCGTCACAATTTGCAGAACATGAGGACGGAGAGCTTCATTCTGCGGGTGACGGATCTGATCCAAATAAACTGGATTCAGACATTTCAAATTTTAAGTTTAAGCTGGAAAACCTCCGTGTATTACTAGGGGAGGTGTTAGCGGCTCTGAATGATTGTAACACAGTTGCAATACCAGAGAAAATGTGTAGGTTGGATAAATATTTTGCGGTACCGTCGAGTACTGACGTTTTTCCTATACCTAAGAGACTTACTGAAATTGTTACTAAGGAGTGGGATAGACCCGGTGTGCCTTTCTCACCCCCTCCTATATTCAGAAAGATGTTTCCAATAGACGCCACCACACGGGACTTATGGCAAACGGTCCCTAAGGTGGAGGGAGCAGTTTCTACTTTAGCTAAGCGTACCACTATCCCGGTGGAGGATAGCTGTGCCTTTTCAGATCCAATGGATAAAAAGTTAGAGGGTTACCTTAAGAAAATGTTTGTTCAACAAGGTTTTATATTGCAACCCCTTGCATGCATTGCGCCTGTCACGGCTGCAGCAGCATTTTGGTTTGAGTCTCTGGAAGAGACCCTTGACTCAGCTCCATTAGATGAGATTACACACAAGCTTAAAACCCTTAAGCTAGCTAATTCATTTATTTCTGATGCCGTAGTACATTTAACTAAACTTACGGCTAAGAATTCCGGATTCGCCATTCAGGCGCGCAGAGCGCTGTGGCTAAAATCCTGGTCAGCTGATGTTACTTCTAAATCTAAATTACTTAACATACCTTTCAAAGGGCAGACCTTATTCGGGCCCGGTTTGAAAGAAATTATCGCTGACATTACAGGAGGTAAAGGCCATGCCCTGCCTCAAGACAGAGCCAAACCTAGGGCTAGACAGTCTAATTTTCGTGCCTTTCGTAACTTCAAGGCAGGAGCAGCATCAACTTCCTCTGCACCAAAACAGGAAGGAGCTGTTGCTCGCTACAGACAAGGCTGGAAACCTAACCAGTCCTGGAACAAGGGCAAGCAGGCCAGAAAACCTGCTGCTGCCCCTAAGACAGCATGAAGTGAGGGCCCCCGATCCGGGAACAGATCTAGTGGGGGGCAGACTTTCTCTCTTTGCCCAGGCTTGGGCAAGAGATGTTCAGGATCCCTGGGCGTTAGAGATCATATCTCAGGGATATCTTCTGGACTTCAAAGCCTCTCCCCCAAAAGGGAGATTTCTTCTTTCAAGGTTGTCAACAAACCAGATAAAGAAAGAGGCGTTTCTACGCTGTGTACAAGATCTTTTACTAATGGGAGTGATCCATCCGGTTCCGCGGTCGGAACACGGACAAGGGTTTTACTCAAATCTGTTTGTGGTTCCCAAGAAAGAAGGAACCTTCAGACCAATCTTGGATTTAAAGATCCTAAACAAATTCCTAAGAGTTCCATCGTTCAAAATGGAAACTATTCGGACAATCTTACCCATGATCCAAAAGGGTCAGTACATGACCACAGTGGATTTAAAGGATGCCTACCTTCATATACCGATTCACAAAGATCATTACCGGTATCTAAGGTTTGCCTTCCTAGACAGGCATTACCAGTTTGTAGCTCTTCCATTCGGGTTGGCTACGGCTCCAAGAATCTTCACAAAGGTTCTGGGCTCTCTTCTGGCGGTACTAAGACCGCAAGGAATTTCGGTGGCTCCGTACCTAGACGACATTCTGATACAAGCGTCAAGCTTTCAAACTGCCAAGTCTCATACAGAGTTAGTACTGGCATTTCTAAGGTCGCATGGGTGGAAGGTGAACGAAGAGGAGAGTTTTCTCTTACCACTCACAAGAGTTCCCTTCTTGGGGACTCTTATAGATTCTGTAGAAATGAAGATTTACCTGACAGAAGACAGGTTAACAAAGCTTCAAAATGCTTGCCGTGTCCTTCATTCCATTCAACACCCGTCAGTGGCTCAATGCATGGAGGTAATCGGCTTAATGGTAGCGGCAATGGACATAGTACCCTTTGCACGCCTACATCTCAGACCGTTGCAATTGTGCATGCTAAGTCAGTGGAATGGGGATTACTCAGATTTGTCCCCTACTCTGAATCTGGATCAAGAGACCAGAAATTCTCTTCTATGGTGGCTTTCTCGGCCACATCTGTCCAGGGGGATGCCATTCAGCAGACCAGATTGGACAATTGTAACAACAGACGCCAGCCTACTAGGTTGGGGCGCTGTCTGGAATTCCCTGAAGGCTCAGGGATCATGGACTCAGGAGGAGAGTCTCCTTCCAATAAACATTCTGGAATTGAGAGCAGTTCTCAATGCCCTTCTGGCTTGGCCTCAGTTAACAACTCGGGGGTTCATCAGGTTTCAGTCGGACAACATCACGACTGTAGCTTACATCAACCATCAAGGAGGGACAAGAAGCTCCCTAGCGATGATGGAAGTATCAAAGATAATTCGCTGGGCAGAGTCTCACTCTTGCCACCTGTCAGCGATCCACATTCCTGGAGTGGAGAACTGGGAGGCGGATTTCCTAAGTCGTCAGACTTTTCATCCGGGGGAGTGGGAACTTCATCCGGAGGTCTTTGCCCAAATACTTCGACTTTGGGGCAAACCAGAGATAGATCTCATGGCGTCTCGCCAGAACGCCAAGCTTCCTTGTTACGGGTCCAGGTCCAGGGACCCGGGAGCGGTCCTGGTAGATGCTTTGACAGCACCATGGACCTTCGGGATGGCCTATGTGTTTCCACCCTTCCCGATGCTTCCTCGATTGATTGCCAGGATCAAACAGGAAAGAGCATCGGTAATTCTAATAGCGCCTGCGTGGCCACGCAGGACCTGGTATGCAGATCTAGTGGACATGTCATCCTGTCCACCTTGGTCTCTGCCTCTGAAAGGACCCTGAATTAGAAGGTCCTGTCTCAAACATCAAAATCTAATTTCTCTGAAGCTGACTGCTTGGAAATTGAACGCTTGATTTTATCAAAGCGTGGTTTTTCGGAGTCAGTTATTGATACCTTAATACAGGCTAGGAAACCTGTTACCAGAAAGATTTACCATAAAATATGGCGTAAATACTTACATTGGTGCGAATCCAAGAGTTACTCATGGAGTAAGGTTAGGATTCCTAGGATATTGTCTTTTCTACAAGAGGGTTTAGAAAAGGGTTTATCTGCTAATTCCTTAAAGGGACAGATCTCAGCTCTGTCCATTCTTTTACACAAACGTCTGTCAGAAGTTCCAGACGTTCAGGCTTTTTGCCAGGCTTTGGCCAGGATTAAGCCTGTGTTTAAAACTGTTGCTCCACCATGGAGCTTAAATTTAGTTCTTAACGTTTTACAGGGTGTTCCGTTTGAAACCCTTCATTCCATTGATATCAAGCTGTTATCTTGGAAAGTTCTGTTTTTAATAGCTATTTCTCCAACATAGGTGTGTCCGGTCCACGGCGTCATCCTTACTTGTGGGATATTCTCTTCCCCAACAGGAAATGGCAAAGAGCCCAGCAAAGCTGGTCACATGATCCCTCCTAGGCTCCGCCTACCCCAGTCATTCTCTTTGCCGTTGTACAGGCAACATCTCCACGGAGATGGCTTAGAGTTTTTTAGTGTTTAACTGTAGTTTTTCATTATTCAATCAAGAGTTTGTTATTTTCAAATAGTGCTGGTACGTACTATTTACTCAGAAACAGAAAAGAGATGAAGAATTCTGTTTGTATGAGGAAAATGATTTTAGCAACCGTAACTAAAATCCATGGCTGTTCCACACAGGACTGTTGAGAGCATTAACTTCAGTTGGGGGAACAGTTTGCAGTCCTTGCTGCTTGAGGTATGACACATTCTAACAAGACGATGTAATGCTGGAAGCTGTCATTTTCCCTATGGGATCCGGTAAGCCATGTTTATTACGATTGTAAATAAGGGCTTCACAAGGGCTTATTTAGACTGTAGACATTTTTTGGGCTAAATCGATTGATATTAACACTTATTTAGCCTTGAGGAATCATTTATTCTGGGTATTTTGATATAATAATATCGGCAGGCACTGTTTTAGACACCTTATTCTTTAGGGGCTTTCCCAAAGCATAGGCAGAGTCTCATTTTCGCGCCGGTGTTGCGCACTTGTTTTTGAGAGGCATGGCATGCAGTCGCATGTGAGAGGAGCTCTGATACTTATAAAAGACTTCTGAAGGCATCATTTGGTATCGTATTCCCCTTGGGTTTGGTTGGGTCTCAGCAAAGCAGATACCAGGGACTGTAAAGGGGTTAAAGCTTAAAACGGCTCCGGTTCCGTTATTTTAAGGGTTAAAGCTTCCAAAATTGGTGTGCAATATTTTCAAGGCTTTAAGACACTGTGGTGAAAGTTTGGTGAATTTTGAACAATTCCTTCATGTTTTTTCGCAATTGCAGTAATAAAGTGTGTTCAGTTTAAAATTTAAAGTGACAGTAACGGTTTTATTTCAAAACGTTTTTTGTACCTAATTTTCGTCCCTTTCGTAAAAACGGACCAGCCCAAGGTGCTACGTCCTCTAAGCAAGAAGGTAATACTTCTCAGGCCAAGCCAGCTTGGAGACCAATGCAAGGCTGGAACAAGGGAAAGCAGGCAAAGAAACCTGCCTCTGCTACCAAGACAGCATGAAATATCGGCCCCCGATCCGGGACCGGATCTGGTGGGGGGCAGACTCTCTCTCTTCGCTCAGGCTTGGGCAAGAGATGTTCTGGATCCCTGGGCGCTAGAAATAGTCTCCCAGGGTTATCTTCTGGAATTCAAGGGACTTCCCCCAAGGGGAAGGTTCCACAGGTCTCAGTTGTCTTCAGACCACATAAAAAGACAGGCGTTCTTACATTGCGTAGAAGACCTGTTAAAAATGGGAGTGATTCATCCTGTTCCATTGAGAGAACAAGGGATGGGGTTCTACTCCAATCTGTTCATAGTTCCCAAAAAAGAGGGAACATTCAGACCAATCCTAGATCTCAAGATCTTAAACAAATTTCTCAAGGTCCCATCTTTCAAGATGGAAACCATTCGAACTATTCTTCCTTCCATCCAGGAAGGTCAATTCATGACCACGGTGGATTTAAAGGATGCGTATCTACATATTCCTATCCACAAGGAACATCATCGGTTCCTAAGGTTTGCATTCCTGGACAAACATTACCAGTTCGTGGCGCTTCCTTTCGGATTAGCCACTGCTCCAAGGATTTTCACAAAGGTACTAGGGTCCCTTCTAGCTGTGCTAAGACCAAGGGGCATTGCAGTAGTACCTTACCTGGACGACATTCTGATTCAAGCGTCGTCCCTCCCTCGAGCAAAGGCTCACACGGACATCGTCCTGGCCTTTCTCAGATCGCACGGCTGGAAAGTGAACGTGGAAAAGAGTTCTCTATCCCCGTCAACAAGGGTTCCCTTCTTGGGAACAATTATAGACTCCTCAGAAATGAGGATTTTTCTAACAGAGGCCAGAAAGACAAAGCTTCTGGACTCTTGTCGAATACTTCATTCCGTCCCTCTTCCTTCCGTAGCTCAGTGCATGGAAGTGATCGGGTTGATGGTAGCGGCAATGGACATAGTTCCTTTTGCGCGCATTCATCTAAGACCATTACAACTGTGCATGCTCAGTCAGTGGAATGGGGACTATACAGACTTGTCTCCAAAGATACAAGTAAATCAGAGGACCAGAGACTCACTCCGTTGGTGGCTGTCCCTGGACAACCTGTCACGAGGGATGACATTCCACAGACCAGAGTGGGTCATTGTCACGACCGACGCCAGTCTGATGGGCTGGGGCGCGGTCTGGGGATCCCTGAAAGCTCAGGGTCTTTGGTCTCGGGAAGAATCTCTTCTACCGATAAATATTCTGGAACTGAGAGCGATATTCAATGCTCTCAAGGCTTGGCCTCAGCTAGCGAGGACCAAGTTCATACGGTTTCAATCAGACAACATGACGACTGTTGCGTACATCAACCATCAGGGGGGAACAAGGAGTTCCCTAGCGATGGAAGAAGTGACCAAGATCATTCTATGGGCGGAGTCTCACTCCTGCCACCTGTCTGCTATCCACATCCCGGGAGTGGAAAATTGGGAAGCGGATTTTCTGTGTCGTCAGACATTGCATCCGGGGGAGTGGGAACTCCATCCGGAAATCTTTGCCCAAGTCACTCAACTTTGGGGCATTCCAGACATGGATCTGATGGCCTCTCGTCAGAACTTCAAAGTTCCTTGCTACGGGTCCAGATCCAGGGATCCCAAGCCGGCTCTAGTGGATGCACTAGTAGCACCTTGGACCTTCAAACTAGCTTATGTGTTCCCGCCGTTTCCTCTCATCCCCAGGCTGGTAGCCAGGATCAATCAGGAGAGGGCGTCGGTGATCTTGATAGCTCCTGCGTGGCCACGCAGGACTTGGTATGCAGATCTGGTGAATATGTCATCGGCTCCACCTTGGAAGCTACCTTTGAGACGAGACCTTCTTGTTCAGGGTCCGTTCGAACATCCGAATCTGGTTTCACTCCAGCTGACTGCTTGGAGATTGAACGCTTGATTTTATCGAAGCGAGGTTTCTCAGATTCTGTTATCGATACTCTTGTTCAGGCCAGAAAGCCTGTAACTAGAAAGATTTACCACAAAATTTGGAAAAAATATATCTGTTGGTGTGAATCTAAAGGATTCCCTTGGGACAAGGTTAAGATTCCTAGGATTCTATCCTTCCTTCAAGAAGGATTGGAAAAAGGATTATCGGCAAGTTCCCTGAAGGGACAGATTTCTGCCTTGTCGGTGTTACTTCACAAAAAACTGGCAGCTGTGCCAGATGTTCAAGCCTTTGTTCAGGCTCTGGTTAGAATCAAGCCTGTTTACAAACCTTTGACTCCTCCTTGGAGTCTCAATTTAGTTCTTTCAGTTCTTCAGGGGGTTCCGTTTGAACCCTTACATTCCGTTGATATTAGGTTATTATCTTGGAAAGTTTTGTTTTTAGTTGCAATTTCTTCTGCTAGAAGAGTTTCAGAATTATCTGCTCTGCAGTGTTCTCCTCCTTATCTGGTGTTCCATGCAGATAAGGTGGTTTTACGTACTAAACCTGGTTTTCTTCCAAAAGTTGTTTCTAACAAAAACATTAACCAGGAGATTATCGTACCTTCTCTGTGTCCGAAACCAGTTTCAAAGAAGGAACGCTTGTTGCACAATTTGGATGTTGTTCGCGCTCTAAAATTCTATTTAGATGCTACAAAGGATTTTAGACAAACATCTTCCCTGTTTGTTGTTTATTCAGGTAAAAGGAGAGGTCAAAAAGCAACTTCTACCTCTCTCTCTTTTTGGATTAAAAGCATCATCAGATTGGCTTACGAGACTGCCGGACGGCAGCCTCCCGAAAGAATCACGGCTCATTCCACTAGGGCTGTGGCTTCCACATGGGCCTTCAAGAACGAGGCTTCTGTTGATCAGATATGTAGGGCAGCGACTTGGTCTTCACTGCACACTTTTACCAAATTTTACAAGTTTGATACTTTTGCTTCTTCTGAGGCTATTTTTGGGAGAAAGGTTTTGCAAGCCGTGGTGCCTTCCATTTAGGTGACCTGATTTGCTCCCTCCCTTCATCCGTGTCCTAAAGCTTTGGAATTGGTTCCCACAAGTAAGGATGACGCCGTGGACCGGACACACCTATGTTGGAGAAAACAGAATTTATGTTTACCTGATAAATTTCTTTCTCCAACGGTGTGTCCGGTCCACGGCCCGCCCTGGTTTTTTAATCAGGTCTGATAATTTATTTTCTTTAACTACAGTCACCACGGTACCATATGGTTTCTCCTATGCTATTATTCCTCCTTAACGTCGGTCGAATGACTGGGGTAGGCGGAGCCTAGGAGGGATCATGTGACCAGCTTTGCTGGGCTCTTTGCCATTTCCTGTTGGGGAAGAGAATATCCCACAAGTAAGGATGACGCCGTGGACCGGACACACCGTTGGAGAAAGAAATTTATCAGGTAAGCATAAATTCTGTTTTCCTCGGCTCGTAGAGTCTCTGAGTTATCAGCCTTACATTGTGATTCTCCGTATCTGATTTTTCATTCAGATAAGGTAGTTCTGCGTACTAAACCTAGGTTCTTACCTAAGGTTGTCACTAACAAGAATATCAATCAAGAGATTGTTGTGCCATCATTGTGTCCTAATCCTTCTTCAAAGAAGGAACGACTTCTGCACAATCTAGATGTAGTCCGTGCCCTGAAATTTTATTTACAGGCAACTAAAGATTTTCGCCAAACTTCTTCCCTGTTTGTCATTTATTCTGGACAGAGGAGAGGTCAAAAAGCTTCTGCTACCTCTCTCTCTTTTTGGCTTCGTAGCATAATACGTTTAGCCTATGAGACTGCTGGACAGCAGCCTCCTGAAAGAATTACAGCTCATTCCACTAGAGCTGTGGCTTCCACTTGGGCCTTTAAGAACGAGGCCTCTGTTGAACAGATTTGCAAGGCTGCAACTTGGTCTTCTCTTCATACTTTTTCCAAATTTTACAAATTTGACACTTTTGCTTCTTCGGAGGCTGTTTTTGGGAGAAAGGTTCTTCAGGCAGTGGTCCCTTCCGTATAAAGATCCTGCCTGTCCTTCCCGTCATCCGTGTACTTTAGCTTTGGTATTGGTATCCCAGAAGTAATGATGACCCGTGGACTGACTACACTTAACAGGAGAAAACATAATTTATGCTTACCTGATAAATTCCTTTCTCCTGTAGTGTAGTCAGTCCACGGCCCGCCCTGTTTTTTATGGCAGGTCTAAATTTTTAAATTATACTCCAGTCACCACTGCACCCTATAGTTTCTCCTTTCTCGTTTGGTTCTCGGTCGAATGACTGGGTGTGACGTAGAGGGGAGGAGCTATATAGCAGCTCTGCTTGGGTGATCCTCTTGCACTTCCTGTTGGGGAGGAGTTAATATCCCAGAAGTAATGATGACCCGTGGACTGACTACACTACAGGAGAAAGGAATTTATCAGGTAAGCATAAATTATGTTTTTCCCCTCCCCCGATATTTAGAAAAATGTTCCCTATAGACGCCACCACACGAGACTTATGGCAGACGGTCCCTAAGGTGGAGGGAGCAGTTTCTACGTTAGCCAAGCGTACCACTATCCCGGTGGAGGATAGCTGTTCTTTCTCAGATCCAATGGATAAAAAATTAGAGGGTTATCTTAAGAAAATGTTTGTTCAACAGGGTTTTATATTGCAGCCTCTTGCATGCATTGCGCCTGTCACGGCTGCAGTGGCATTCTGGTTTGAGTCTCTGGAAGAGGCGATTCGCACAGAGCCGTTGGATGAGGCCTTGAGCAAAGTTAGAACCCTTAAGCAAGCTAATGCGTTTGTTTCAGATGCCGTAGTACATCTAACCAAACTTACGGCTAAAAATTCCGGATTCGCCATACAGGCGCGCAGAGCGCTCTGGCTTAAATCCTGGTCAGCGGATGTAACTTCCAAGTCTAAACTACTTAACATTCCTTTCAAAGGGCAGACCTTATTCGGGCCCGGCTTGAAGGAAATTATTGCTGACATTACGGGAGGTAAGGGCCACGCCCTTCCTCAGGACAGGGCCAAACCAAAGGCCAAACAGTCTAATTTTCGTGCCTTTCGTAACTTCAAGGCAGGAGCAGCATCGACTTCCTCCGCTCCAAGACAGGAAGGAACTACTGCTCGTTAAAGACAAGGTTGGAAAGGCAACCAGTCATGGAACAAGGGCAAGCAGGCCAGAAAGCCTACTCCCGCCCCTAAGACAGCATGAAGTCAGGGCCCCCTATCCAGAGACGGATTTAGTGGGGGGCAGACTTTCTCTCTTTGCCCAGGCTTGGGCAAGAGATGTGCAGGATCCCTGGACGTTAAAGATTATATCTCAGGGATACCTTCTGGATTTCAAATCCTCTCCTCCACAAGGGAGGTTCCATCTTTCGAGGTTATCGACAAACCTAGTAAAGAGAGAGGCATTTCTACAATGTGTACAAGACCTCTTAATCATGGGGGTGATCCACTCAGTTCCGCGATCGGAACAGGGACAAGGATTTTACTCAAATCTATTTGTGGTTCCCAAAAAAGAGGGAACCTTCAGACCAATCTTGGACTTAAAGATCTTAAACAAATTCCTAAGGGTACCATCGTTCAAGATGGAAACCATTCGAACCATCCTACCCATGATCCAAGAGGGTCAATATATGACCACGGTGGACTTAAAGGATGCTTACCTTCATATACCGATTCACAAAGATCATTATCGGTACCTGAGGTTTGCCTTTCTAGACAGGCATTACCAGTTTGTGGCTCTTCCCTTCGGGTTAGCCACGGCCCCGAGAATTTTTACGAAGGTTCTGGGCTCACTTCTGGCGGTACTAAGACCACGAGGCATAGCGGTGGCTCCGTACCTAGACGACATTCTGATACAAGCTTCAAGTTTTCAGAATGCAAAGTCTCATACAGAGATAGTTCTAGCATTTCTGAGGTCGCATGGGTGGAAAGTGAACGTGGAAAAGAGTTCTCTGTTACCACTCACACGGGTTCCTTTTCTAGGGACTCTTATAGATTCTGTAGAGATGAAGATTTACCTGACGGAGTCCAGGTTATCAAAGATTCTCAATGCTTGCCGTGTCCTTCATTCCATTCCAAGCCCATCGGTAGCTCAGTGCATGGAGGTAATCGGCTTAATGGTTTCGGCAATGGACATAGTGCCATTTGCGCGCCTGCATCTCAGACCGCTGCAACTATGCATGCTCAGTCAATGGAATGGGGATTACTCAGATCTGTCCCCTTTGCTAAATCTGGACCAGGAGACCAGAGATTCGCTTCTCTGGTGGTTGTCACCGGTTCATCTGTCCAAAGGAATGACCTTTCGCAGGCCAGATTGGACGATTGTAACAACGGATGCCAGCCTTCTAGGCTGGGGAGCAGTCTGAAATTCCCTGAAGGCTCAGGGATCGTGGACTCAGGAGGAGAAACTCCTCCCAATAAACATTCTAGAATTAAGAGCAATATTCAATGCTCTTCTGGCTTGGCCTCAGTTAGCAAAGCTGAGGTTCATCAGATTTCAGTCGGACAATATCACGACTGTGGCTTACATCAATCATCAAGGGGGAACCAGGAGTTCCCTAGCGATGTTGAAAGTCTCGAAGATAATTTGCTGGGCAGAGTCTCACTCTTGCCACCTGTTAGCGATTCACATCCCAGGCGTAGAGAACTGGGAGGCGGATTTCCTAAGTCGCCAGACTTTTCATCCGGGAGAGTGGGAACTTCACCCGGAGGTATTTGCTCAACTGATTCGTCGTTGGGGCAAACCGGATCTGGATCTCATGGCATCTCGCCAGAATGCGAAGCTTCCTTGTTACGGATCCAGGTCCAGGGACCCGGGAGCGGTGCTGGTAGATGCATTAGCAGCCCCTTGGGTTTTCAGCATAGCTTATGTGTTTCCACCATTTCCGTTGCTACCTCGGCTGATTGCCAGGATCAAACAGGAGAGGGCATCGGTAATTCTGATAGCGCCTGCGTGGCCACTCAGGACCTGGTATGCAGACCTAGTGGACATGTCGTCCTGTCCACCATGGTCTCTTCCTCTGAGGCAGGACCTTCTAATTCAGGGTCCTTTCAACCATCCAAACCTAATTTCTCTGAGGCTGGAAATTGAACGCTTGATTCTATCAAAGCGTGGGTTTTCGGATTCGGTTATTGATACATTAATACAGGCTCGGAAACCTGTGACAAGAAAAATTTACCATAAGATATTGCGTAAATATTTATATTGGTGCGAATCCAAGAGTTACTCATGGAGTAAGGTTAGGATTCCTAGGATATTAGCTTTTCTACAAGAGGGTTTAGAAAAGGGTTTATCCGCTAGTTCGCTAAAGGGATAGATTTCAGCTCTGTCTATTCTTTTACACAAATGTCTGGCGGAGCATCCAGACGTCCAGGCCTTTTGTCAGGCTTTGGCTAGAATTAAGCCTGTGTTTAAAGCTGTTGCTCCTCCGTGGAGCTTAAACTTGGTTCTTAAAGTTCTTCAGGGTGTTCCGTTTGAACCCCTTCATTCCATTGATATTAAGCTTTTATCTTGGAAAGTTTTGTTTTTGATGGCTATTTCCTCGGCTCGAAGAGTATCTGAGTTATCTGCCTTACATTGTGATTCTCCTTATCTGATCTTTCATTCAGATAAGGTAGTTCTGCGTACTAAACCTGGATTTTTACCTAAGGTTGTTTCTAACAGGAATATCAATCAAGAGACTATTGTTCCATCATTATGTCCTAATCCTTCTTCAAAGAAGGAACGTCTTTTGCATGATCTAGACGTGGTCCGTGCTCTGAAGTTCTACTTACAGGCAACTAAAGATTTTAGACAAACTTCTTCTCTGTTTGTCGTTTACTCTGGACAGAGGAGAGGTCAAAAGGCTTCGGCTACCTCTCTCTCTTTTTGGCTTCGTAGCATAATACGTTTAGCCTATGAGACTGCTGGACAGCAGCCTCCTGAAAGAATTACAGCTCATTCCACTAGAGCTGTGGCTTCCACCTGGGCCTTTAAGAATGAGGCCTCTGTTGAACAGATTTGCAAGGCTGCAACTTGGTCTTCACTTCATACTTTTTCCAAATTTTACAAATTTGACACTTTTGCTTCTTCGGAGGCTGGTTTTGGGAGAAAGGTTCTACATGCAGTGGTTCCTTCAGTTTAATGTTCCTGCCTTTTCCCTCCCATCATCCGTGTACTTAGCTTTGGTATTGGTATCCCATAAGTAATGGATGACCCGTGGACTGAACACACTTAACAAGAGAAAACATAATTTATGCTTACCTGATAAATTTATTTCTCTTGTAGTGTGTTCAGTCCACGGTCCGCCCTGTCTTTTTTTAAGGCAGGTTCTAAATTTTAAAATTTTAACTCCAGTCACCACTGCACCTTATAGTTTCTCCTTTCTCGTCTTGTTTCGGTCGAATGACTGGATATGACATGTGAGGGGAGGAGCTCTATAGCAGCTCTGCTTGGGTGATCCTCTTGCAACTTCCTGTTGGGAAGGAGAATATATCCCATAAGTAATGGATGACCCGTGGACTGAACACACTACAAGAGAAATAAATTTATCAGGTAAGCATAAATTATGTTTTTATCCCACATCCCAAGGCACTCGTGGATTATAGGGTTGGTAATTTCTAAATTTTGTCGGCAATGAGGAGGGATCCAGATTAAGTCTGGTAGGTGGATGTGGTGTGGTAGAGAGGCCTGTTCGATAACTTTCCATTTGCTAGGGGATTTTATTGCCCCCCATTGTAATACATGTGTTAACATTGCCCCCTCATAGTAACGGAAAATAGGTGATTCTGCAGAATTTTGTGAGTCACCCTAGGTTTGTGCTGCCAAATGTACTTAGTAAATTCACTCTGGAATTGGTGGAGCAAATGTCTCGGAATTCTAACTGGAAGGCACCTGAAGAGAGAGAGAGAGAGAGAGAGAGGGAGAGGTTATTTTAGGTAAGAAGGACATTTTAAGGGCTCTTAACAAATGATTTAAGAATTCTGGAAGACTTTTTCGGAATCTTAGTGGCGTTATGGTTAATCGCCTGTAATCTATCAATAAATTCCCTCACCTAACTTCACTATTTCAAAAATAATTCTGATTCTTAAAAAAGGTAAAGACCCTGAAGTAATCGACTCCTATCGTCCGATATCTTTATTAAATTCGGACTATAAAATATTTACCTACATATTAGCACGTATATTGAAAGTAATTATGGGCTCGCTGATTCATGGGGACCAGGTCGGCTTCATGTCACAAAGAAATATGCTGGCAAATATTCGTAAAATATTTGTCTTGATAGATTCTCTCTCAAACTCTACAGGTAAGATATGCCAAGACTCTATTTTATCTGTCGATGCCCACAAATCATTTGACTCCATTATCTGGGATCACCTGTTTACAGACTAGTTTGGGTTTAATGCCCAGTTCTTGGATTGTATTTGTGCTTTATATATTAATGCAACCTCTATATTAAAGGGACAGTCTAGGCCAACATAAACTTTCATGATTCAGATAGAGCATGTAATTTTAAACAATTTTCCAATTTACTTTTATCACCAATTTTGTTTTGTTCTCTTGGTATTCTTAGTTGAAAGCTTAACCTAGGAGGCTCACATGCTAATTTCTTAGACCTTGAAGGCCACCTCTTTTCAGAATGCATTTTAAGTTTTTCACCACTAGAGGGTGTTATTTCATGTATTTCATATAGTTTACACTGTGCTCGTGCACGTGAAGTTATCTGGGAGCAGGCACTGATTGGCTAAACTGCAAGTCTGTCAAAAGAACTGAAATAAAGGGGCAGTTTGCAGAGGCTTAGAAACAAGATAATCACAGAGGTTAAAAATATATAAATATAACTGTGTTGGTTATGCAAAACTGGGGAATGGGTAATAAAGGGATTATCTATCTTTTAAAACAATAAAAATTCTGGTGTAGACTGTCCCTTTAATGGTTAATGGCTCAGACACTAGTTCCTTTCCGATTACTACAGGAATGTGGCAGGGGTGTTCAATCTCCCCTCTACTTTTTAATTTGGCAAATGAACCACTTGCTGTTATTCTTAGGGATAATTTAAAAGGGATTATGGTAGGTAACAAATCTATTAAACTTTTACTCTATGCAGATGACCTGCTATTGTTTCTTAATGATACTCAAAAAGAGATACCCAAGATCTTAGATATTATATCGGAATTCGGTTCGTTCTTGGGTTACACAATTAATGAAACTAAATGTAGAACTTCTTTGGTTGAGGGATCGTTTGCAGAAACACTATATACCCCCTTTTAAAATAGCAGTACAATTTATTACATACTTAAGATTAATAATTAAGATTAGTACTAATCCTGGGGAATGGTATACTTTAAACTATTTGCCTTTATTTGATGAAATTGGCTAGCCTTCTGCTTTCAATTACTGCGAGAATTAATTTAATCAAGATTATTATCCTACCTAAGCTTCTATATTTTATGCAAAATATTCCCATTCTTATAACAAAAATGAATCTTAACTTTTTGGATCAATGTGTGAGATGTTTTATCTGGGGGGTAGGTAGCAAGCGAATTGCCTTACATAAATTATCACAATTAAGACAATTTGGTGGATTGGCATTACCTAACTTTGCTTTATATGATTAGTATTTCTCCAACATAGGTGTGTCCGGTCCACGGCGTCATCCTTACTTGTGGGATATTCTCTTCCCCAACAGGAAATGGCAAAGAGCCCAGCAAAGCTGGTCACATGATCCCTCCTAGGCTCCGCCTTCCCCAGTCATTCTCTTTGCCGTTGTACAGGCAACATCTCCACGGAGATGGCTTAGAGTTTTTTAGTGTTTAACTGTAGTTTTTATTATTCAATCAAGAGTTTGTTATTTTAAAATAGTGCTGGTATGTACTATTTACTCTGAAACAGAAAAGAGATGAAGATTTCTGTTTGTAAGAGGAAAATGATTTTAGCAACCGTTACTAAAATCGATGGCTGTTTCCACACAGGACTGTTGAGAGGAATTAACTTCAGTTGGGGGAACAGTGAGCAGACTTTTGCTGCTTGAGGTATGACACATTCTAACAAGACGATGTAATGCTGGAAGCTGTCATTTTCCCTATGGGATCCGGTAAGCCATTTTTATTACAGAAAGAAAAAAAAGGGCTTCACAAGGGCTTTTTAAGACTGTAGACATTTTCTGGGCTAAATCGATTTATATATAAACATATGGATTGGCTCACTGGTGGGAGTTATGTGATGTTTCTCGAAGCAGAACAAAATTAAATTTATCCTTTCTCCCTGAGTGCCCTATTGCATTGTCCTAAAAGATATATTCCAAAGAAAATAAAAAACAAAAAAACAATGCTTCATATTATATTAGCCTGGCAGGATATACGACGCAGACTAGACTGTGATCCGTATAGTTCTGATTTATTGCCTATTATAGGGGATCCACAGTTTTCCCCTGGTTTGTATTATCAAGCATTTGGGAGATGGGCTTGTGCCGGGTTAATCTATTTAACACTAGTAAAGGAAGTTGGATCCTATAATTTAAATACATTTGAAAAGCTTAAAGAGTGCTTTCAGCTACAGAACTCGGACTTCTATGCATATTTACAAGTTAGACATTGGTACTGTGAAATTACTAAAGATAGTAAAACTGCTTGGACACACTCAGGTTTGAAAATGGGACTGTCACTTTTTAAAGTAGGTAAACGTTCTATTAAGTATTGGTATAAAATGGTCCTTTCTAAATATGGGTAGTTTAATATAGTAGATATTTGTTCAAAATGGCAATCAGATATTCCAAATTTGGATGAAGACAAAGTGAAATATAGTATAATTGCTTTAGAAGAAGCTACATTATCTGCAAACTGGCGCGAAATCCACGTAAAAATCTTAAATAGAGCATATATCACGCCAGCTAGAATAAATAAATGGTCTCCGCAAGCTTTAAATTTATGTCCTCGATGTAGTTCATCGGAAGCTGACCTGGTCCATATGTTTTGGAGTTGCCCAAAAATTAAACAATTTTGGAAACGTATACAATTTTGGCTAGGTAAAGTGATTTTTACAAATTTTGTAATTGAACTTCAGCATATATTTTTTCTAGTGGATACGTGGGATAAATCTATTAATAGAGAGTTTATCAATACAACAATTTTAGGTGGGAGATATCTCCTCTTTAAAAATTGGAAGAAAAAAAGGGAGCCCACTATTAATAACCGACCATTTCTTTTATAATCTCAATATATAATAGAACAGTTTGATAATGTAAATAACTCGGAAACGCAGCAAATTAAATTTGTTACAAAATGGATTGACTTTGTCAAGTTATATAAAAATCATAATGTACAGAGGCAGTTATTAACACCTCTAGATAATTTGGTTTTAGACAAATAAATTGATTGGGGGTGGGGCCTTTCCTTTTTTTTTTTCTCTTTTTCTTTTCTCCCCATTATTACTTGCTTTTTATGGTATGGCCCTCCCTCCCCCGATCCCCTCAAATGAAGAATTCTATAATTGATTCCAGTGGTGGTTCCAAATCTTCATATTAAAATAAGGTCGAACCAGTTACATAATAAGGGCTAAGAAGGGGTAAAGAAAGGAAAGTTAATACTAAATCTCCCTTGTTATAACTCCCTGGTTATGTCTTATAAGTTTATCAAAGTGATTTTTTGATTAATTATCTGCTGTATAAATCAAGCTGTTAGACTAGGGGAGTCTTTGGTAATACGCACAAATGTATTTAATTTTGACACAGGTTCTGATTGTTTTTTTATTTTCTTTTATTGCTAAATGATGATAAAATTTCATCGAATTATGTCATAGTATTTACTCTGAATAGCCTTTAAAACAAGTTGTAAATTGCTTGAGTGCTAATTGTTTCTTCTCTGTTTTTTTTTATGTAAGGAACCGTGTCCTAAAAGATGTCAGATGATATTATCTTTGTATGTAACGACCTTTAATAAAAATTAATATATTAAAAAAAAAAGAAAAAGAGAGATTTTGGTACTTGTAACTGAATCCAGAGTTTCTGCTGAGCAGAAAATGTAATCTAATCTAGTATGCGTTTTATGTAGGTGGGAGAAGTGCGTGTAATCCTTGTCTTTAGGATGTAGGGATCTCCAGATTTAGTAGTTAGATTGGGTTATAATGTGTCTAAATTTGAGTGCAAGTTGTTTCGTGTGGAAAGTCTGATTTTGTTTTCTGTTTTTTCTATCGATATTGGGGTCCTAAATCATGTTGAAGTCCCCTGCTAGTATGACTCTGCCAGTTTTGACTCGGTCTACTGCAAGCAACATTTGTTGTAGATATTTAGATTGATGAAAATTGGGGAGGTAGATAGACACCAGTGTGTAGTTGACATGGTCGAGCTTACAGACCAGTATCGGGAATAAGGCTTGGGAACCTTAATGACCTGAATTTGCTCATAGGCAATTCTCTTGTGAATTAATATAGCAGTGCCCCTAGCTTTTTTGGAGAATGGGGCATATTTTAATGTAGTGTAGTCTTTAGAAATGATTTGATGGGGGCGGTCAAATGTCCAATGCGTCTCCTGCAAGAAAACAACATCAGGATTGTGGAATTTGAGAGATCTTGCAAGCAAGCTACGTTTGTGTGGTGAATTTAGACCTCTGTTGTGCGTCAAAAGTTTAAGAGTAGGCATGTACTTTGTAAATTATACGTCACTTGTAACTGTCAGTAGTCAGTAATAATAAATGATGGTCAAAGAAAGAAATATATGGGGGGCTGGAGTTAAGGAGGATAAGAAAGGAGGTAGATGGGAAAGGGATCTGTAAATTGGTGGAAATAGTCCACCACAATGGAACCCTGGCGTGAGCTTCTAGTGTGGGGGGGGGGAGAACAAAAGTTAAAAGCAGGGGCTAACAATGCTAACCCTGCTCTGCAATTACAACATTTCCTAGTATACAGTTGAGATAATGCAATTAGAAGAACAAGAATAATTAGTAAATATGTGCAAAAAAGTTACCAACTTTGAAGTATTGAGGCTATTTTCCGAAGAGAATGTCCAAAATGGGGCATCTCTTACGAAAGAGAGAGAGCCAGAAGAGGTTAAAGGGACATTAAACCCAACATTTTTTCTTTCAGGATTTAGAAAGAGCATGCGATTTTAAACAACTTTCCGATTTACCTCCATTATCTAATTTGGTTCAGTCTCTTGATATATCATAAATAAAGCATATCTAAATAGGCTGAGTAGCTCCTGATTGGTTGCTGCACATAGGTGCTGCGTGTGATTGGCTCACCTATGTGTATTGCTATTTCTTCAACAAAGGCTATCTAAAGAATTAAACAAATTAGATAATAGAAGTAAATTGGAATGTTGTTAAAAAGTGTATTCTCTACCTGAATCATGAAATAAAACTCTTTGGTTGCATGTCCCTTTAAGTTCAAGTGATACCTTGAGGTTGGGTGGTTTTAGACCTTTTTGCTCTTTGTTCCTTACTAGTCCACTCGGGAGCTGAAGCTCTGTTTCGGGTTTGTAGTCGGTTGCCGAGGTGGCGAAACCATCTGCAAGCCCCAAGATGTTAGAAGAGCTAGACCTTGGTGAAGAGAGTAGATCACATGGGTTTGGTTATCTTTTGTGATAACAAAATTGGTTGGATAGCCCCATCGATATTTAATATTCGCTTTGCGGAGGACAGAGCTAACCGGTTGGTAGGTTTTGCGGTGTTGCAAGGTGTGTACAGATAGATCCGGTAGAAGTTGGATGTCTCTAAATTTCTTAGAGAGCCTGCATCAGTCAGTCTGTTTTCAGTTTCATCTATAAAGACAATCCCGTATCTTGGTTTATCCATAGGTACTGTTCTGGACCTCAAGGCTCTATGAGCTCTTTCCATAGTGTTAACAAGGCCATCTGGAGTACCTATTCTGTATAGAGTTCCCTTAAAAAAAACTTGTAATTCAGTTGTTACAACACTCTCTAGTATATCTCTCAAGTGTATATTGTTCCTACGGGATCTGTCCTCAATGTCGGCTAATTTTAAACTCCAATTGCGTTAGTTGATCGGCTAGATTTTCCGTATAGGAAAGTAACCTGGTCTGATTGACCGCCATGTCATCTTGTTTACATTCGAGAGCGTCCACCCTCTCTCCTATCTCAGAGATATTCTCCTTCAATTCTGCAGAATTACGCTGGATCTCTTGAATGATAGAGCGTGTCTGGTTAGCTAGCATCTTCTGTAAAGTAGATTGCCATCTTTATTCGAGCAGTCCACGGCTTCATTCATTACTTGTGGGAATACAGAACCTGGCCACCAGGAGGAGGCAAAGACACCCCAGCCAAAGGCTCCCCTCATCCCCCAGTCATTGTTTGCCTTTCGTCACAGGAGGATTTCAGAGAAGTGTCGGAAGATACGGAGTAGTCTCTTATGGAGGGTAGTACTCTTCAGAATGGGACTGGAGTTTTAAGTAGACCTGTCAGCCTCTCAGTGAGAGCATTGACAAATGTTAGGGTCTGGAGATGCAGGGAGAGTCTTTCTGCGAAACCACCCAGACTCGTATTAACAGCTCCTTAAGCAATCAGAAAACAGGCAGTGAAACTCGTCAACGCTATCACTGAAGTTCATGTCAGGAGCGATGCTACAACACTGTCAAACTTGAGAAGCCATGTTCCTGTTCCATGGCGTAGATTCTGGTAAGATAGTTTCATTTTTTTTATACCTGTAATGATTACTTTGTGTGAGGCATAGTATATCCACCTGCTCAACTATGTTCCACATGCCTTGATAATATAGTGATATCTAAAAAGAACAAGATGTTAAGTACCACTGAGCCGTGCACCTCTGAGGGGTCTCCGTCCTGCGAGGTGCGTTCCCTACAATCATCTCCGATTACACATGCAGCTCCCCAGTGCTAAGCAGTACTCTTTTTACCCTTTGTTAGACATGCTTGCACTATACTTGTGGCAGGAATATAACCCCCTTACAGCAATGTTATACATAATTGCAAAATGTGCTGTCAGAGTGTCTGTAGCATTCTGTGGCAACAGTGTATGTAACTAACATTGATATAGACAATGTTGTAAAAACTACTGCCAGATGGCTAAAGACACATGCACGCTCCTGAACTCGCCTAGGATCACTTTTTAACAAAGGATACAAAAGAACTTAGCAACTATTGGCGGTGTAGCAACACTTACCTTATAGTGAGTGGTATAAGTGCTGCTAACATGTATTATGTTAAGCTGACTTTAGCTAATAATGATGCTGATCATATTTTTGATGAGCTTTTTTTTTTTTTTTTTTTTTTTTTTTAATTATATATAAAAATATGTTTTGAAAACATTTAAACCTGTCATTTTGTTTGAAAAGCGTTAATAATTGTTTTTGTTAATCTTTAGTCTTATTTCTGTGTCTAGGATAAAGCAAACAAGCGTAGAATGCTTATGGCAATGGACCAGCGCAAAAAGAAATTGAAATTTCTTCGCAACACAAGATTTGATGCTTTTGAACATGTGTGCACACAACTAGGCATCGAATACACATTCCCTCCAGAATATTACAGACGTGTAACCCGGAGGTGGTTGGTAAAGAAGGCTCTTTGCTTAAAGGTGAGGGTTATATTGAGAGTCTGTAAGATCTACAATTAGGTTGGCTCATAGAACACAACCAGAGTGCTCCACGTATATAACACACTGATAGTTAGATTGTGGAATATATTTTACTCGGGGGATTATGTTTTTATAAATACATTTTGGTCACGATCTAGTATATGGTATACATTGTATAATTCCAGGTATTTAAGCTTTCAAAATATTTTTTTTAATATAAATATTTGAACCTGCATCTTATGTGTACTATCTACATCTTTACTATGGTTTTAATTAATTTAACCATTTTATCACACAAGTGTTGTATTATGTATTTGAAATCGTGTGAAAATGTTTTTACTCTTTAAATTACGTTATTTTTTACAAGCCCCTCAGTCCCACAAATTTACTAGTTTTTGCACACCATTGTAAGCACTCACTAGCAAGAAAAACCCACTATGCTATATTTTTTTTTTTTCCCAAAATGGTATGAGGTCCCTCCTTTTTTTTGCTTCCAGATGTCATTATTTTTTGTTCTGTCGTCCAAACAGCACTGATAGAGGTACCCAGATGTATTGTGCCAGCTGTTTTATATCATGCACTTCTGGAGCAATCTGTTTTATCATTTGTTAATGTAGATTTTATGAGAATCATTGTATATTGTGTTTATATATATATATATATATATATATATATTGTTTGTAGAGGGTTAAATCTCAGTCCTGCTACAGTCATTTGTGATAGGACCTGTAACTACTTGTGGTTTGCAGGTGATCAAAATTGTGGTGCAACAATGGTGAACCAATAAACTGATCTCAAGAAATTGTACTTCACATTACTTGAAATAGGAAGCACGTATGATCTTAGTTGCAGCATCTTAACCCTGTTCTAGTTTCTTGCAATCTGTTTGTATACCCATGAAAACCCTTTTTTCTGTACACCTGACTTGACCTAGTGTAACGTCATAACCCCAGTCACAATTCGGGGTAAACTCTTTGTGTACAAGTTAATATAAACTAGTGCCAATACAATATAAAATTCAGTATTTTCCCTATTAGAGGAAATTCACAGGTTTCCCTTCTGGAGCTCCCACACTCTGACCACAAACTCCCTCAACACACACTTGACCCTTTTTGCATCAGGCATTTCACGTATACGAGTGTTCCTGCTCCTTAATCCTGGACCCTCCAGTAATTTTAACTTCTGCTGTAGTAATTTAACAGGTAGAGGAGGTAAGGGTTAATGCTCTAGGAGAGTGGACGTAAATAATAGTGGGGGGGGGGCAGTGCATTAACCGTAAATAACATTGGTTACAGGTTGTGGTTATGGTTAATAGTTTAGGGAGGGTATAGGGTAGGTGGTTTATAATGATGGGGGATTAGGTAAAAGGTCCTTGGTGATATTATGGCAACAGTTGGTCTGATCTCCCAATAAGTCAAAATAATAAAATTAAAAAATGTGTGTGTACATATACATTTTTTTTAAACAGTTTTTTAAATATATGATAGGAAATGTGTTTTTCATAGGAAATTTGATATAATACATTGCACTTTGTTTTTAATTATTCAGGTGTATGAAGAGGTAAAGAAGCTACGGGCTGCAGGACTATTAAGGAATAAGAGACCTACACAAACAAAACCACATGAAAAGCCGAAGGAAACGCAAGGAACTCCTGTGTAAACTAGACTATATAGACACAATTGACACAAATCACCCCAAAAGGGCAGAGGAGGCTTCAAATACAGTATCCCACAAAAGTAAGTACACCCCTCACATTATTGTAAATATTTTATTATATCTTTTCATTTGACAACACTGAGGAAATGACACTTGGTAGTGAGCGTACAGCCTGTATAACAGTGTAAATTTGCTGTCCCCTCAAAATAACTCAACACACAGCCATTAATGTCTAAACCGTTGGCAACAAAAGTGAGTACACCCCTAAGTGGAAATGTCAAAATTGGGCCCAAAATGTCTATTTTGTATGGCCACCAATATTTTCCAGCACTTCCTTATCCCTCTTGGGCATGGAGTTCAACAGAGCTTCACAGGTTGCCACTGGAGTCCTCTTCCTCTCCTCGATGACAACATCATGGAGCTGGTGGATGTTAGAAACCTTGCACTCCCCCACCTTCCGTTTGAGGATGCTCAATAGGCTTTAGGTCTGGAGACATGTATTGCCCAATAAACACTACATATTGGTTAAAACAAGTGGTTTTATTAAACAATTCAATTAATAATTTGTTAAGCAATACTTTATGCTAGATACTATAAGCAACAATTCAATTACTGAGTTGATAAGCAATACTTTATGCTACATACTATAAGCAACAAATATAATTTACAACATCACCAGATTTCGTATCATATGTTCCACTTTGGCTGGGGATTCCTGTCACTGCAGCCTAAACAATATAGGGATTCTGGGAGTTCATCTTGCCTGGTATCCACACGGCGCCTTTGCCCATGAACAGAGAATCAGAAAAGAGGAAGTCCCAGCTCTCCTTTATACTGTTGCTGAGATAACACTGTGTATATAGTTCTTCTCTTCATAGCTGTGTACGTGTCATTATGTGTGCTGAGAGTTAAGTTTATTCAGACAAATGTTCTTGACATCTTAATAGTGTTTGTGGTTTCCTATTAGGCAGACTTAATTCTTGTCAGCATTAATAATTATATAAGCATGGGGCATTGTAACAACTAGTTAAGGTCTTCAACTAAGATATAGATCTGTTAAAACATTGGTTCATCCAACAATTCACTCATATATGGCCGGCCATATCACACATATCACAACAGGCTGTACACTTACTACTTTACATTATAGCAAAGTTTTATTTCTTCAGTGTTGTCGCATGAAAAGATATAATAAAATATTTACAAAAATGTGAGGGGTGTACTCACTTTTGTTGGATACTGTACATTGCAGCACTTTGCTTATAAGCATTTCTAACCCATCCAAACATTTATTTAATTGGTGCATTTTTATGTATGTGGCATTTCCAAAGCATATCATTTTCTAATATTTTATGTCTACAAATTGTATGAACACCAGAACATCTCTGTCATTTAACACATTGAAAAATATTGTTTTTTTAAAGTGTAATTAAGTATAAGAATGTAGGAATTGCCTCTTATGTGAATATAATAATAAAATGTCCTCTTATGTGAATATAATAATAAAATGTCCACTGGGAGAAGCAACAAATTACAATATGCATAGTTGTTTTTTGCTACCTTTATTTTGGTGCTGACGGTGAATCACCATTTTCATACAAAATGTGTCACTTTCCAGAAAATATCAAGAGATAGTATCTTTTATTTAGTATTATTAAACGTTGATATTAAATTCATATGCCTTTTAGCATTTATTTTGCTTCTGAAGATTTGATGCAAAATGTTTTAAAAACACATTTAAAGGATTTACATGAATTGATCACATTTCATACCCTTGCAAGTACTCAGTCTCCTTAACCTTGTAATAGTGAGGGGGGGCAAGAGGCCTTTCCAACAAGTAATCTCATGTATTTGTCAATGGTCCCACCTCTTGTCTCTGGTCCACACCAATGCTGCCGAAACCTTCCCGGTGGTGAAGTATATAAATTATGTTAACTGCTAAATTTATGAAGCTGCAGGCAGACAAGCTCGAGGCGAACGTATCCACCCACAAATGACACATACAATGAGGCATCACAAGGACGAAATGTAGCATTGCTCAAGAGTTCTCTTGTGCAATCTCGTCCCCTGCTCTTACACAACTAATCATGCAACAGCAGAACATGTCAGGCACCCCAACAAGTTAGTTTGAAGTGATTTATCACCACTATCTATGAGGTGGCAGAGAGGATAAGAAGCAGAAACTGCTTCTTAAATTTGTGGTTCAAGACTCGCTCATTCAAGCCTTTGCCTCAATGTGTCAGAAGCTGAGAATGCAGCATGGTTAATTTCCCTGTAAATTGAATTATGGAAGAAAGAGATATATTAACATAGATTCCTTGGTGTCTATAATGATAGGTAGAAATTAAACCTTTTCTGTGATCATTGGCAAAAACCATAGTAAAATTGCAGAATGAATGTTTTATTTGTGTAACCCCTACAATTGAAATAGAAAAGGCGTTCTAAGTTGTCTGTATATATTCTATGAAAAGAGAGGACCAACCCTTTGTTTGAAGGAAATAGTTGAAGGATCTTTGTTATGCAAAAAAAAACAGTGTTGAGATTACAGTGTGCTGAATTGAGTGGTTGAGTCAGAAATTGAAAGGTGGGGTCTTAATTAACGTAGACTAGAGATGTGCATGCGGCAGTTTCGTTCATGTCAAATGCAGAAGTAGGAAGCTGCTTTCGGTATTTGGCTCTTTAAGGAGCCGAATATCCTCTCCTGCAAGTGAAACACACTAAGATCTGTGCAAATCCAGACATTTTGGATAAAGAAAGTGTATATCCTGCGCAAAAAACAGATGGGGAAAGGGGATGGGGGATGCCTCTAGCTCTCCTCGATGGGTACCCTAGCGTGCCCAATGTGTAAAAGATATATGCAAAGTAGAGGTGAGCGCCAAAAGAAGGCTGAGGGTAGGGTAGGGAACGCCAAAATAGGCTATAATGAGCTGGTAAAATATAAAATTAAAAATGATTTATTCCATACAATGATTATATTAAAAAAGCATTAAAAGAACAATATACACTGTTAGTTTTTCATGGATCCATGTTACAAATGATAGCAAATTGCAGTGTAGAGTAAAATACAATACAGTATAATGTTAAAAACAATTATAAATAATGATAGAGTCAGTGGCTGATGATATAGCCTTTTTGATTGAGTCCAGTAAGTGTAAGATGCTCCTGGTAAGTAGTGTAGGGTTAATTGTAATCCAATACTGTGCAGGAAAAAAAAATATATCGAGATTTAGGTGCGATCAGTGTCCAATCCAGCAATTTAGAAAAAAGGGTGAAAAAATGTGTGTTCACTCTATGTGATGAAAAAAATGATGATAAAAAGATGATGAGATCCCTCCAAAAGATATGTTGTCAAAAATGAAAAAAGGTGAAAAAAGAGTAAAAAATGATAAAAAAAATAGTGTTCAAATCCAAAATGATGTTGGTGATGTCAGTGCAAATCAATCAATCAGTGGTTCAGTGTTGATACAATGTTTTGACAATAAAAATAAGATTATACAAAAACAAAAAATCCTGAAAAAAAGAAAACAAACAATACTCTAATATATGCAATCTGTACAATAGATATATCAGTATTATGCTTACTCAGATCTGTCGACGCGTTTCGGCCATATACCTCTGGCCTTTATCAAGACTAATCAAATGAGTAAGCTCACAGAATTTATAAGAGTTATGGCTGATGTTTTGGCGCCAAACACTAATAAGCCACGCCCCCTTCCTGTTTGGTAGCATTGTGGGTATGGGCGAAAACATTTATTTTGCTTATTGAGGTCATTATTATGTTTTTAGAACATATGTAGTTATAGATTTTCTTTCCAATATATATAGCTAGTTCGTGTGTGTCCTAATATGAATTTGTTTATTCGTACATGTACTTCCGGTTTCGCTAGTAAATCTAGCCCTTACTTCCGGTTTAGCCCTTACTTCCGGTTTAGCTGCCCTATGCGACGTTTTAGTCCTGGATATTCGTATTAATTCTTATGCTAGTGTGTGCGTAATTTCATTGCGACTTATCTTAGCGATCTGTTTATATGGGCTCTATTCTTTCTCTCTAATTTCTAAATCCTGCATGTGTTTCTTTAATTCACCAGTTATTGCTTCCGGTTGCCGTTTCCGGTTTCGGTTTGTACCACTGCATGTGTTGTTTTTGTTTATGTTTACCATTTTCTTACTTCCGGTTACCATTTCCGGTTCCGGTTTATATCGCTACTAGGTGCTGACATTTCTGACAGTCAAGGCCGACATAATATAATGACTGTGCAAATGGGGCAATTCCTAACATGTATGTTAAAAGGCAATAGATGTGTTAGAATTCGAATATGCTGTATGACAAGTCAAATCGCAATTCTAGACTGAATCTTCAAACAATCTAAAAGTGAATTTGTGAGCGATTGTGAAAGCGTACAGACACAATGAAAAGCTGTGATCTAAATACATTAGACTATATAAAATACTTATTGGGATGCAAACATTCGGAGACATAATAGGTAAAAAACGTAAATATACATGGCTGATAAAACTATTGAATATACACTTAAGGCTATACACTTATCATAAAATCTGTTGGATATACACTTAAGACCATTCTCTAATTAATAAAATCTATATAAATAAATAAAATACCATATAAAAAGCTGATGTTTTAAAAGAATGTGAATATTATTTGAATAAAAATGTATAAAAAATTCATAAAAATCCGTATAAAGGGGGGGGAGGAGCAACGCAGAGAGAGTGCACTAAAAAGTAGGGTGTCACCTATGGTGCACAAATGCAGACATTCGTGTGTTTCACTTGCACAAGAGGATATTTGGCTCCAAAAAGAGCTGAAAGCCGCTTCCTTCTTCCGCATTCGATCGTGAACAAAACTGGATGCACATCTCTCTAATGTAGATACCTACACCTTAAGATGTAACACAATTACATTCTTTTATTTGTGTAATAACCTACTACCCCATATTTATTTTTAATGATACAGTGAGTTCACAGATCATCATAATTACTGTTGGGAATATCACTCCTGACCAGCAGGAGGAGGCAAAGAGCACCACAGCAAAGCTGTTAAATACCACATCCCTACTCACAATCCCCAGTCATTCTCTTTGCTTGTATCAGTTGCAAGGAGGGGTAAAGTTAGGTAAAGTTCTTCAATCAAGAGTTTGTTATTTTTTAAGCAGAACAGGTTTGTTCTGGTCTTTGTCTGGGGTCTTTTTGTCCATGTCAGTTTCTTCAGTAGAGCAGTGGTGGCTTTTAAGCATTTGGGAACTTGTGGGGTATAATCCCCACTGTGCCTTCCAAGTAGTTTGTTGCTGCCCTTTCCTGAAAGCCTGAGTAGGTTTACTCAGTCTTTTCTTTTATCCACAGGTCCATGTGAGGGATGAAGCCTTTCAAACCTTATGAGCTGCCCAGCTGCCGGGCAGATTGTTATGGAGGTAAGTTCTATTTTTCATTTCTGTAGGTGTGCAGAAAGATTGGCACTTATGTGGTTAATTGGGATATTACTCCTGCTTGTGTGCAGGCTTTTTTCTATATGGCAGTTTTGTGGGGCACTGTTTAGATTAGAGGATTTTTTTATTTATATTGGCTCATGTTTTGCAGCTTTCAGGGGTTTCTGTTATTTCTGTCACTGGTGGTTACGTGACACAGAATTCTTGGCTGCGTTTTATTTCTCTCCCGGCGGCTGTTTGCTGCGTCAGCAGATCTGTGTCATGCCGGCAGGGAGGTTGTGTGTACGCCCACGATGGGCAGGGTTTGTTTGGCGCAACTTTGTTTTGCACGCTTTTCCTTTTAGTTGTTTCTCAGTTCCCGGAAGTGTGAAGTTGTCAGCTCTTGCTCTGGCGTCTGTAATGGGTAGCTGAGAGTCCGGATTCTTTTCTTTTTTTTCTTTTCCTCGGACTTCAGGAGGGCAAGTAGGCACCTCAGCAAGGCTTGCTGAGGTGTAGTCGTGCTTGTTAAGGGCTCAGTTATTTTTTTGAACTTTACTATTATTTTATTGCCTTTTTTCTATAGCGTTACGTATTTAAAGAGACAGTAATGTTTTTATTTTTGGGGACATTTTTTCTTGTCATTTGAATAGTTATTTTTGTTTTATTTTATTTTTTTAAATATTTTTTTTTATTGAAGTTAAAGTATAGATTAACAAACAAACAAGATTCGCCCTGAGGTCAATATTACATCAGAGTAAATAATACATTGTCTATAAACTGACATTATTAGAAAAAGAAAGACAAAATACATATGTAACAATATAATTACATATCAAATCTTAACATGAAGATAGACAAAAGTTTAGGCGAGGTGGAATATAACTTCATTTTATGTTATATTATTAACAAATGATCTCCACAGTACTATAGAAAACAATCAATAGAATATCAGAGGTATCAGGCTGTGGAGAATTAGCTTAAGTGTCAGCCACTCTTGGGCTGAGATATATAGGGGGGAGGGGATATTCAGCGGGTAAGCACCGCTATACATATAGGGGAGACGGTGGAGAGGCGGCGGGGGAGGGGCGTAGCCTTGTATGAGTAGTTTAAAGTACGTAATAGGAGCTTAGAAATGTTCAAGTGGAGGGACCCCAGAACTGTCTAGAGAAGATTATATCTAGTAAATCATAGAGCGGATTAGGGTATTCTCGGTCATTAAGCTTCCCCTCTAATAATATGATTGTACCTATAAGGTTGAAGGAAAATTAGCTAGTAGAGGAGCATTATCATGGCTTAGCAGTGTCATCACGGTAAGACTTATAAACTATAGGCCAGGAGATTATGGGGGTATGCTGGTTTTGACCATAGTAAAGTTCTGCAAGAGCGGGGATATTAGGAAGTGTGGAATATAGGGGTCTTCTGGGGGAGCTCCTCACCTGGGGAAATGCTAGCTATAAGCGATGTGGGAAAAAGGAGTAGGGGTATGACCCGCAGGCAGTAAACCAGCGGGAAAGGGAGGAGAGGAGCTCAGCTGGAGCAGGAGATTTGTGCTACCAGTAAATTCTAAGTAATATGTACTAATATTAAATTCAGCGCAGGTAACATCATTTCCTAGGAGCATAAAGTATGTACCTAATAATTGGATCTAGTGCATGGGGTATTCAATTTAGGTACTTTAACGCAGACTGTCAAGTAACTAGTGGACCTAACTGGTTATAAGGTAGTAAGAAAGCATTTCAGGCTGGGGATGGGGGGAAGGAACATATTATACGGTATTTATAATAGAAAAGTCTTGCATTTATGAGGCCTTAGATGATTGTAAGGGGGTTATGGACTCCTAGTTGTGGAGCCTCTGTGATCATATATAAGGGTAGTATTATGTTGGACAATGAAACCGGAGAGAGTGGGTGAATTGAGCTTAATAATGTACACAGCATGTTTCATACAGCTGCATAGCCCAGCTTTCACAGGAACCCATTAGTATCTACATTGGGTGTCTTAACTCCATATGACAGTCTACTAATAGGTGGCTATGTTAAAGCATGAATATAGGTGATGTCTATAATACCGACATAGCGACCCCAAAGCCACCTGGTCATTAGACATTTAAGAATATCCCTACATAAAAATTAGAATGTATAGTTCTTGTAGGTGAGGAGCCAATAGTGGTACATGTGCAGACATAATTGAAGCTATAGCCTCTAAATAGGATAAGATAGAGCCAGTGTGGGCTATCTAAATTTTAAACTAGCAACACTGTATAGACAAAGGTCTTAAGGCAATAGCAAGTTAGAAAATAAATGTCATTAATGCAATAGTAGATAAACATTTAACTAGCGAATGAACACTTAAGATCAAACAGCATTAGGTATATTAGGTATAAGCGTTCCTGCAGTCCACTACATCTAGTATAAGAGTACATCTAAAATGTTCTGAAATCGCAGTAGATACAAAGAGCTAAATAAGTGCCCTATAACACCATAAGACATAACTAAAATTATAATTAAATAGGAAGGTAAGATATAATACTACTATGGGGGGAAGAAGAGGCAAGCTGTCTCCTACATATACATAGATACTAAGCATTTATAAGTAGAATGTGGCAGCGCATCAGAGACTACAGTGCACATGAGGACCTGAGTAGTAATATAACAGCCCCATAAGATATAATTTGACTATTGGAAGAGAAGGTATCAAACTGCCTCCTATATATAGCAATAGCGATATAATGTGGACCTCTAAAAGTTAGATAGTAGACCCGCTTATGCACTTGGGTGGGAGCTGAATTATCAATGGGACTAACAAGTATAACATTGAGGAAAAATCAAACCTGAACTAGAGCTATGGCTGGCATATAATTAAACATGAATCCTTTACAAAAGGGATATAAAAAAATAAGTGATAATAAACACACACGGCGACCCAGTTTACATTATAAATAAATAAACTGCTGAGTCAATAAGCCCTGTGTAAGGAATGACTATACTATAGATCTTAACCATGTGCTTACCTTACTAGGAGTAGAGTTATTAAAAGAAGGCGTGTACCACACCCTAAAGGAGGACAAAATAGCAATGTACTAGTAATTACTGCAGGTTGTCTCCATTAATAAGGGATAGGAAAAAGAATAGTGGCATTGCTACATACGTAGTAAACAAACTAACTTAACAAAATTACATAACATAGGAAACTCACTCAGGATATTAATATAGTGTCTAGCACCTTTTGTTAAATATAGTCAGTTCTCTGAAGAGCAGGGGTATCCCACCTTTTAGTTAAGCTGAAAGACCTTAAAAAAGTGTAATAATCTAGCAATATGCAAAAACATAAGTACAAAGCGTAGTATGATGATAACTAGGTATTCATAAACATTAACCTTTACAAGCCCTCATACTAGGTATGATTGAGGCAGGCCAACATTATGCAGCCCAGTAGATAATGTAAGGAGGGATAAGGGGTTTGAACAAGTTGGTATCAAAAGACTTATAGAGCTGTTAACCCCCACTGATAATATAGTAAAAATATACAAATAATAGTTTGCAGCAAAAGGGAGGGCATATTTCAGGCTATTAGCCGTCATAGTCAAGTTATAATGTCCTCTTTAGTTTGACCACAGTACTATGTGTGTGTCTTTGGAGAGTAGGATACTACAGGGTGCAGTTCTCAAGACTAGCCAACTCCAGCTCTGCTAGTGCCTCTATAAGAATACCTCAGCAAAATGGGCCTCTTGTAAATTGAAGCTGCTGCGATCAGTGTACCTAGTTTCCATATCAACATGGGTAACAACAGCTTTTCCCAAAGGGTTGGGGGTAAGTCCATCAAGTCCTTTGTGTTTAACAAGGTTCTGGGTGCCCCTAAAATTGTACCGGACAGTAGATGGTTAGGTGTTATCCCAAGCAGGGGATCCGTAGTTAACCAGCTTCTCTCGCTTGACATGTGTGTGCCTTATGGCTGATAGATCGTGCAATCTCTCACTATCCACAGTGGAGTTTTGGCTCTGAGGGGAGCTTGATTCAAGGACCGGCACCCTATGTTTCGAGTCAAAGATAGCGTTTAGCGTGGGCTGCAGAGACCCGCGATTAGTTTTGGTCTCCGGTATTGCTTCATACAAATCTTCCGGCGTATCAAGGGTCAGGCCCTGACTGAAAACTCTCCTAGTGGGGGAGCTGGTCACATCTCTTAGTATGTAGATGAGGTCCGCCTGTTGTAAGTCAAAGCAGGAGCTGAGCTCAGCCAGTATGCCGGCCAGTTCCATTTTTCATGAGGAAAATATTATACTTTGAATCTGGCTGTAGTTCTGATGTCTTCATCAGTGTCGCACTTAGCCCATGTTCCGTGCAGCTTAGCAAAATGGCGCCGCAATAAACTTTTCACTGGCCTTTATTTGCACCTTTCTCACGTGTCTATATCACATAACTGATTCTTTCTTAAGTGAATGCTGTCAGGAACCTGAAATGCCTTTGGCAATGTAGATAGTCAGCATTTTCTACTCCATTTTTCAACTTTTAATCGGCTTTACTGCATGGAGCTGTTCTGTTCTGCGACCATTTCCTTCCCTAGCTTGGCTCTGCCCCCTGTTTTTTTTTTTCTTTGTGGGGAAAGATGGACCAAGAGGACCTGCAACCTGTTACTTGCTTTTTATGTTTAGATGCAAATGTGAAACCACCAATCCCATTTTGTTCCTAATGTATTGAGGGAACAATGCATTACAGGGATAGGCTTTTTGATTCTGAGCCATCATCTATGGCGGATGTTGTTCAGGGGTCTCCTGTTCAAGATATACCGCAGCTTTCTTCCCAATCCTGCGTTTCATCTCAGGTTGGTTTTTCTTTGCAGGATATGGCTACTCATATATCCTCTGCAGTATCTGAGACTTTGTAAGCTTTTCCTGTGTTGCGGGGGAAGCGCAAAAGGAAGTATAAGGTTTCTGACTCTGTTGCAGTTATGTCAAATGTTTCTTCCCATAGGTCTGAGGAGGAAGATACTTCTGTAGCGTCCAAGGGTGAAATTTCAGATTCTGACATATATAATGTATAATTCCTTCTGATTCTGAGGTTGTTTCATTCAGGTTTAAGCTTGATCACCTCTGTTTGATACTTAAAGAGGTTTTGGCTACCTTGGCCACGAAGGTCATAGTTACTCCTAAGAAGTCTAGTAAACTTAATAGGTTTTTTGATGTTCCTCCCGTGGCGGAAGTTTTTCCTGTTCCAGATCGTGTTTCAGAGATTATTGCATGGGAATGGGAGAAACCTGGGATTCCTTTTTCCCCTTCTCCAATTTTTAGGAAGATGTTTCCTATTGCTGATTCAAGGAATCTTGGCAGACGGTTCCCTAGGTGGAGGGAGCAATTTCTACCTTGAGAACAGGATAGTTGTTCTTTTAAGGATCCTATGGATAAGAAGTTGGAGGCTTTGCTTAAAAGGATGTACAGGTAGCCCTCAGTTTACGCCGGGGTTAGGTTCCAGAAGGAATGGTTGTAAATCGAAACCGTTGTAAATTGAAACCCAGTTTATAATGTAAGTCAATGGGAAGTGAGGGAGTTAGGTTCCAGGCCCCTCTCAAAATTGACATAAGTAACACCTAATACATTATTTTTAAAGCTTTGAAATGAAAACTTTAAATGCTAAACAACATTATAAACCTAATAAAATATATTGTAGCATCATCAAACTAAGTTTAATAAACAAAAACATTTGCTAAACCGCACCTAATAAAATAATCACACAAACACAGACTGTATCATCATCAATCTAAGTTTAATGAACAAAAACAAAATAATCACACAACAGACTGTATCATTATCAAACAAAGTTTAATGAAGAAAAACGTTTTTTTACTTGCATTTTTCTGCAGCTAAGGGAAGTGGCTGCTAGATCTTGTTCCTTTAAAAAACGGCTCCATTGCTCAGGTCTGGTTATACACTGATTAGCCTGCCTGTGTTTAATCACACAACAGATTGTATCATCATCAAACTAAGTTTAATGAACAAAAACGTTTTTTACTTGCTTTTATCTGCAAACAGTTCTCTGCATTGAGTCTGCAGCTAAGGGAAGTGGCTGTTAGATCTTGTTCCTTTGAAAGCTGATCCATTGATCATGTCTGGCTTGCTTTTCTTTGCATGTGTTTGCTGAAACACAAACGGACAGCTCCACCTACTGGCTATTTTAATGTATGCATGTGCTAATGCTTTCAATAGCAGTCAATGCTTTTCAATAGCAAAAAAAGGGCATTATTCTGAAACGGCGCAAATTGAACCGTCGTAAACCGAGGGCCACCTGTATGTTCCCCAGGGGTTTCAATAGCCGCCTGCTGTGTGTATTGCTACCGTTACTAGTGCGGCAGCATATTGGTTTGACGTGTTGTCTGATTCTATTCAGCAGGATGATACTCTTGAGGAGATTCAGGATAGAATCAAGGCTCTGAAGTTGGCCAATTCCTTTTATTGTGGATGCTTCTTTACAGGTCATCAAGTTTGGAGCAAAGATTTCTGGATTTGCTGTTCTGGCACACAGAGCCATATGGTTGAAGTCCTGGTCTGCGGAGTGTCCTCTAAATCTAACCTTTTGTCCATTCCTTACAAGGGTAAGACCTTGTTTGGGCTGGGTTTGGCTGAGATTATTTCTGATATTACGTGAGGGAAGGGGCATTCTCTCCCTCAGGATAAGAAATAAACAGAAGGGTCATCAGAGTAATTTTCGTTCCTTTCGTAACTACTCTGGTAAATCTTCCTCCCTCCTCCAAGCAGGAACAGTCTAAGTCCTTTTGGAAGTCCAGTCAGTCCTGGAGCAATGGGAAGCAATCTAAGAAGCCTGTTGCTGATTCAAAGTCAGCATGAAGGATCTGCCCCCGATCTTGTTTCCTTTTTCGTTTAAGCTTGCGTTCGGTATGTTCTAGATCCCTGGGCGGTAGATATCATGTCCCAGGGATACAGAGTAGAGTTGGAGACTTTTCCTCCCAGGGGCAGGTTTCTTCTCTACAGGTTATCTGTAGACCAGATAAAGAGAGAGGTGTTCTTACGCTGTGTTCAGGATCTTTCCGATATGGGAGTCATTGTTCCGGTTCAGGAGCAGGGTCTGGGATTCCATTCCAATCTGTTTGTCGTTCCCAAAAAGGAGGGAACTTTCAGACCTATTTTAGATTTTAAGAGCGTAAACAAGTTTCTCAGAGTTCCGTCTTTCAAGATGGAATCTCTTCGTTCCATTCTTCCTTTGGTTCAGGAGGGTCAGTTCATGACAACTGTAGATTTGAAGGATCCATATCTGCATATTCCCATCCACAGGGACCCATGACAAGTTTCTGAGGTTTGCCTTCCTAGACAGGCATTTTTGTGGCCCTTCCATTCGGTCTTGCAACTGCTCCCAGGGTTTTCTCAAAGGTCCTGGGTACGTTGCTGGCGGTGCTCTGATTGCAGGGGGTTGCAGTGGCACCGTATCTGGACGACATTCTAGTTCAGGCACCATCTTTTCAACTAGCAAGCTCCCACACAGAGTTGTTGTTGTCTTTTCTGCGCTTGGAAGGTGAATTTAGGAAAAAGTTCCTTGATTCCGGCTACAAGGGTGGTATTCTTGGGAACTATTCTAGATATTAAGATTTTTCTGACAGAAGCAAGAAGAACAAAGATCTTCAGTTCGTGTCTTGCTCTTCAGTCCTCTCCTCGGCTGTCAGTGGTTCAGTGTATGGAGGTTATTGGTCTGATGGTCTCAGTCATGGACATCATTCTGTTTTCTCGGTTCCATCTCAGACCTCTAATTATGCATGCTCAGACAATGGAACGGGGATTATGCGGATCTGTCTCCAAGGATTGTTTTAGATCAGGCAACAAGAGATTCCCTTCCGTAGTGGTTGTCTCAGGATCTATCTCAGGGAACCTGTTTTCGCAGACCTTCCTGGGTGATTGTGACCACGTATGCCTGTCTGCTGGGTTGGGGAGCTGTCTGGGGTTCGTTAAAGGCTCAGGGGATATGGACCCGGGAGGAGTCTATTCTTCCCATAAATATTCTAGAGCTGAGGGCAGTCTTCAATGCTCGCCTGGCCTGGCCTCAGTTAGCTTCAGCCCAAATTATCAGGTTTCAGTTGGACAACATAACGTCAGTGGCTTACATCAATCATCAGGGAGGAACTCGGAGTTCCTTGGCTATGACAGAGGTAGCCAAGATTATTCAGTGGGCAGAGGCTCACAACTGCTGTCTGTCTGCGATCCACATTGAATGCTTGATTCTATCCAAGAGTCGGTTATTGAGACTATGATTCAGGTGCGTAAGCCTGTGACTAGAAAGATTTATTATACGATATGGCGTAAATATCTGTATTGGGGTGAATCCAGGGGCTACTCTTGGAGTAGAGTTAGGATTCCTAGGATTTTGTCTTTACTCCAGGAGGGTCTGGAGAAGGGTTTGTCGGCAAGGGTCAAATTTCGGCTTTATCTTTTATGTTGCAAAAGCGTCTGGCGGATGTGTCAGATGTTCAGTCTTTTTGTCAGGCCCTGGTTAGAATCCGGCATATGTTAAAGTTTGCAACTCCTCCTTGGAGTCTTAATTTAATTCTTATAGTTCTTCAGCAGGCTCCATTTGAGCCTATTCTTTCTTTGGATATTAGAATGTTATCCTGGAAGGTTTTGTTTTTAGTTGCAATCTCTTCGGTTCGAAGAGTTTCAGAGCTTTCAGCATTGCAGTGTGACTCTCCTTTCCTTCTTTTTCATTCTGATAAGGTGGTACTGCGTACTGCCCTAGGTTTCCTTCCCAAGGTTGTTTCAGATAAGAATATTTATCAAGATATTGTTGTTCCTTCTTTGTGTCCTAATCCTTCTCATAAAAAGCGTTAGTTGCACAACCTGCATGTGGTTTGTGGGTTAAAATATTATTTGCAGGCAACTAAAGATTTTCGCCAGTCTTCTTTATTTGTTGTTTTTTCTGGGAAGTGTAAGGGTCAGAAAGCTACGGCTACGTCTCTTTCTTGTTGGTTGAGGAGTGTTATTCGCTTGGCATATGAGACTGCTGGAAAGCAGCCTCCTGAGAAAATCACGGCTCATTCCACGAGGGCTGTTTCATCTTCTTGGGCTTTCAAAAATGGAGCTTCTGGTGATCAGATTTGCAAGGCTGCCACTTGGTCATCTTTGCACACTTTTTTCTAAATTTTACAAATTTGGTACTTTTGCTTCAGCTGAGGCTTCTTTTGGGAGAGTGAGGGTTTTCTTTCATGTAATTAGCAAGAGTCCATGAGCTAGTGACGTATGGGATATACATTCCTACCAGGAGGGGCAAAGTTTGCCAAACCTCAAAATGCCTATAAATACACCCTTCACCACACCCACAAATCAGTTTTACAAACTTTGCCTCCTATGGAGGTGGTGAAGTAAGTTTGTGCTAGATTCTACGTTGATATGCGCTCCGCAGCAGGTTGGAGCCCGGTTTTCCTCTCAGCGTGCAGTGAATGTCAGAGGGATATGAGGAGAGTATTGCCTATTTGAATTCAATGATCTCCTTCTATGGGGTCTATTTCATAGGTTCTCTCTTATCGGTCGTAGAGATTCATCTCTTACCTCCCTTTTCAGATCGACGATATACTCTTATATATACCATTACCTCTACTGATTCTCGTTTCAGTACTGGTTTGGCTTTCTACTACTTGTAGATGAGTGTCCTGGGGTAAGTAAGTCTTATTTTCTGTGACACTCTAAGCTATGGTTGGGCACTTTTATATAAAGTTCTAAATATATGTGTTCAAACATTTATTTGCCTTGACTCAGGATGTTCAACATTCCTTATTTCAGACAGTCAGTTTCATATTTGGGATAATGTATATGAATTAATCAATTTTTTTCTTACCTTAAAATTTGACTTTTTCCCTGTGGGCTATTAGGCTCGCGGGGGCTGAAAATGCTTCATTTTATTGCGTCATTCTTGGCGCAGACTTTTTTGGCGCAAAATTTTTTTTCTCTTTCCGGCGTCATACGTGTCGCCGGAAGTTGCGTTATTTTTTTTACTTTTTTTGCGCCAAAAGTGTCGGCGTTCCGGATGTGGCGTCATTTTTGGCGCCAAAAGCATTTAGGCGCCAAATAATGTGGGCGTCTTTTTTGGCGCTAAAAAATATGGGCGTCACTATTGTCTCCACATTATTTAAGTCTCATTATTTATTGCTTCTGGTTGCTAGAAGCTTGTTCACTGGCATTTTTTTCCCATTCCTGAAACTGTCATTTAAGGAATTTTGTTTTATATGTTGTTTTTTCTATTACATATTGCAAGATGTCTCCGTTTGTCCCTGAGTCAGAAGCCACTTCTGGAAAAATGCTTAACTGAGTTTCAGTTCTACCAATGCTAAGTTAATTTATTTTAAATGTTATAAATGTTTATCTCTATCTATGGTTTGTAATAAGTTATTATAATATAACATAGTAACATAGTAGATAAGGTTGAAAAAAGACTGAAGTCCATCGAGTTCAACCTATACAAATCTAAAATACTTACAAAAAGCTCCAGTTAAGCTTAAATAACCCCATTAAAATGTGACCCATTTAATACTAGCAATCATATCCATGAATTTTGTTTGTATACAGAAACTTATCCAGACTATTTTAAAATGTATCTATGGTATTGGCATTCACTACCTCCTTTGGTAATGAGTTCCACAATTTTATTGCTCTCACAGTGAAAAAACGTTTCCGTTGCAGGAGATTAAATCTCCTTTCCTCCAACCTTAAATTATGACTTCTTGTCAGAAACAATTTTCTTGGAATAAACAGAGCTTCTGCCATCTCTGTATATGGGCCTTGAATATATTTATATAAAGTAATCATGTCACCTCTCAAGCGCCTTTTTTCTAAAGAAAACAGACCCAGTTTGGCTAGCCTCTCCTCATAGGTTAATTTCTCCAATCCCCTTATTAGCTTTGTGGCCCTTCTCTGAACTTTTTCTAGTTCTGCAATATCTTTTTTAGCAATTGGTCCCCAGAACTGCACTCCAAACTCAAGGTGAGGTCTTACCAGGGCTTTATATAATGACAGAATTATGCTTTCCTCCCTTGAATCAATGCCTCTTTTAATACATGCTAGTATCTTATTAGCCTTTGAAGCCACTGCCCTGCATTGTGCACCCATCTTTAGCTTGTTATCTATTACTACTCCCAAATCCCTTTCCTCCTGTGTTTGGCTAAGTCTTGTCCCATTTAAAAAAATACGTAGCCTGCTTATTTTTACTTCCAAAATGTAGAACCTTGCATTTTTCCGTATTAAATCTCATTTTCCATTCACTTGCCCATAGTTCTAATTTTAGCAAATCCCTTTGTAAAGACAGTTCGTCCTGCTCTGACCTTATGACCTTACTTAACTTAGTATCATCTGCAAAAATAGAGATGTCGCTATTTAATCCTTGCTCCAAGTCATTTATAAAAATATTAAAAAGAACGGGGCCCAGTACTGATCCCTGGGGGACGCCACTGATTACCTTTGTCCAATCTGAGTATGATCCATTTACTACTACTCGTTGCTCCCTATCTTTTATCCAGTTATTTATCCATGAACTAACATTTTCAGCTATTCCCAGTCCCTTAATTTTGTGCATTAATCTCTCATGTGGCACTGTATCAAATGCCTTTGCAAAATCTAAGTATATCACATCCACTGATTCCCCTTTATCAATATTTTTACTTACTTCCTCGTAGTATCTAATTAGATTAGTTTGACATGATCTATTTCTCCTAAAGCCATGCTGATTAGAACTCATAATCTTGTTTACACGAATATGCTCATCAATATAATCCTTTATAATCCCTTCAAATGATATTATGATATACTTTTACATGCAGATTCCATTAGTATTTATGCTTTATACATTTCCATTCTTAAGTGCAAGAAATGTTTAGAAGATTTATAAGAAATATTTTTTCTGATTAAGGCTATGTCTGACTTTGTGCCTTCTAATACGATTTTTAGGTCTTTTTCACTTCTTTTTTAATTATTGAAGTTTCAAATGACCAACAACATACTGATTTATCCTTCTCTGATGATGTTTTTTTCTCTTTCAGAAATTCTCTTCATCAGATATTGACACTAACAAATCTACTTTTTTATATAATTTTTTTATTATCAAAGTACATTTGTTCTTTGTTGAAGAGGTGTTGATTATTTTGGATATTAAGGTAACTAGTTCTTTAAGACTAGCTGACACTATTTCTGCCTTTTTATTTCTTCTGTGATTTCAGAGGTTTTCTTTCCAATTCCCCATACTAGGGAATGGAATAGGCTGAGAATTGTCTTTTATTTTTAAACTATATTCTTTGTCAGCAGTTAAATTCAATTTGGAGGGTTCTCCAATTTATTGGAGCTATCTCTACTCCTACTAATTATGCTATTGTTTTTATAGCAAAATAGTATTTATTTTCCATTATATAGTTGTATCTTATTTTTGGAAAATTATTTAGTTTCAGGTACTTTTCTTGGTCCTGTGATATTGCAATTGCTTCATTTTTTCTGTTTACTTTAAGATCAAGTATCAGATCATGATTTATTTTAGCATTGTTAAGGGACAACATTTACTAGACTAGGTGCCGTTGCATTTGTCTTGTTGTTTTGCATTTTGCAAGTCCTCGATTTAAAAAAAATAAAATAAAAAAAATCCATATTTCTTTTGTTCTAAGATAATCAATTATAATTGGATTCAATTCTTAACTGTTACTATGGGCTTCAAGATTGAGTTCTAAGACTAAAACTTTAAGCTTATACTAGTTTCGTTGTTCTTATTAAGGAACGAATCCTGAGTTCTTTCCCAAGTAACATGTTTTTAATTGGGGTTCGAAATTAGCTCCCTAATGTTGCGATGCACATGCCGTATTCCAGCTTGGCTGGTAAGTGGCAGGTTAAGACTTCTTTGAAATTTATTTGCTTCTATTTTGTCCAAATTTCTTTGATTTTATTCCAGTAAGGCTAACACTTTCTTTCAGTGTGTTTGTCCTATATATTTTGGATACTGTTGAGGCATGGCTGGGTACCCATGGGGTTCAAGCGCTGCTCAGACCTGGAATCTTCTGGGGTTTTTATTCCAGTTCCTTTTCTAGGAACTGGGTTTTGGAGTTTTATTCAAACTATTTTGCCTTTTTGTGGTCATTGATTGCATTATTTGTTTTCTTTAGATACAATAAATGCGTATTCTTCATTTTTCTGTTTTCATTCAGATTATTTCCTGAGGATGCGGATTCTCATATGTTTCACTTGCTCTTCAGGACATAGTTAGAGGATATTTTTTCAAAAGCTCTTAATTCCTCACGCAAGGGTCACCTTTTTTTTTAGGTTTCCAGATGGTTTATGTCACTATCTTTGTCTCTATCAGACAAGGGACAATTTGTATTGGGTTCCGTCTGTCGGTACCTTTAGTCTCTATTATTTCCTTCAGTTGCTATATATGCATAGAAGTTTTAACAGCATTGGATTCAATTCCCTTTGCTCATTTTCAATGGAAAGATCCTTTCCAGCTTTTTATGAGTGTTGTTTCTTCAAGAAGATGGTTGGAGGATCAATTAACCAATCAGTTTGTTGATTCCTCAGACAAGAGTAACCTTTTTTAGATTTCCGGATAGATTCAGTGTCCATGACTCTGTCTCTGTTGGTCATCAGACGTCTGAAATTGGTTTCAGCTTATCGAAACCTTCAGTCTCAATCATTCCCTTCGGTAGCCTTATGCATGGAAATTCTAGGTTCTTATGACTGCTGCATTGGACGTGTTCCCCTTTGCTCATTTTCACATGCAACCTTCAGCTCTGTATGCTGAACCAGTGGTGCCGGGATTATACAAAGATATCTCATTTAATATCTTTAAAACTGATTGTTCGACACCCTCTGACGTGGTACAGACCAACATCGTTTAGTTCAGGGGGCTTCTTTTTTTCTTCCAACCTGGACTGTGATCTCAACAGGTGCAAGTCTGACAGGTTGGGGAGCTGTATGGGGGTTTCTGACAGCACAAGGGGTTTGGGAAATCTCAGGAGGTGAGATTACCAATCAATATTTTGGAACTCCGTGCAATTTTCAGAAGCTCTTCAGTCATGGCCTCTTCTAAAGAGAGAATCGTTCATTTGTTTTCAGACAGACAATGTCACAACTGTGGCATATGTCAATCATCAAGGAGGGACTCACAGTCCTCTGGCTATGAAAGAAGTATCTCGAATACTGGTATGGGCGGAATCCAGCTCCTGTCTAATCTCTGCGGTTCATATCCCAGGTATTGACAATTGGAAAGTGGATTATCTCAGTCGCCAAACGTTACATCCGGGAGAATGGTCTCTTCACCCAGAGGTGTTTCTTCAGATTGTTCAAATGTGGGGACTTCCAGAAATAGATCTGATGGCTTCTCATCTAAACAAGAAACTTCCCAGGTATCTGTCCAGATCCAGGGATCCTCAGGCGGAAGCAGTGGATGCATTGTCACTTCCTTGGAAGTATCATCCTGCCTATATCTTTCCGCCTCTAGTTCTTCTTCCAAGAGTAATCTCCAAGATTCTGAAGGAATGCTCGTTTTTTCTGCTGGTGGCTCCAGCATGGTCTCACAGGTTTTGGTATACGGATCTTGTCCACATGGCTTCTTGCCAACCGTGGACTCTTCCGTTAAGACCAGTCCTTCTGTCACAAGGTCCTTTTTTACAATCAGGATCTCAAATCCTTAAATTTAAAGGTATGGAGATTGAACGCTTGATTCTTAGTCAAAGAGGTTTCTCTGACTCTGTGATTAATACTATGTTACAGGCTCGTAGATCTGTATCTAGGAAGATATATTATCGAGTCTGGAAGACTTACATTTCTCGGTGTCTTTCTCATCATTTTTCCTGGCATTCTTTTAGAATTCCGAGAATTTTTCAGTTTCTTCAGGATGGTTTGGATAAAGGTTTGTCTGCAAGTTCCTTGAAAGGACAAATCTCTGCTCTTTCTGTTCTTTTTCACAGAAGGATTGCTATTCTTCCTGATATTCATTGTTTTGTACAAGCTTTGGTTCGTATAAAGCCTGTCATTAAGTCAATTTCTCCTCCTTGGAGTTTGAATTTGGTTCTGGGGGCTCTTCAAGCTTTTCCGTTTGAACCTATGCATTCACTGGACATTAAATTACTTTCTTGGAAAGTTTTGTTTTCTTTTGGCCATCTCTTCTGCTAGAAGAGTTTCTGAATTATCTGCTCTTTCTTGTGAATCTCCTTTTTCTGATTTTGCATCAGGATAAGGCGGTGTGGCAAACTTCTTTTAAATTTTTATCTAAGGTTGTGAATTCTAACAACATTAGTAGAGAAATTGTGGTTCCTTCATTATGTCCTAATCCTAAGAATTCTAAGGAGAGATCATTGCATTCTTTGGATGTAGTTAGAGCTTTGAAATATTATGTTGAAGCTACTAAGAATTTCCGAAAGACTTCTAGTCTATTTGTTATCTTTTCCGGTTCTAGGAAAGGTCAGAAGGCCTCTGCCATTTCTTTGGCATCTTGGTTGAAATCTTTAATTCACCATGCTTATTTCGAGTCGGGTAAATCTCCGCCTCAAAGGATTACAGCTCATTCTACTAGGTCAGTTTCTACTTCCTGGGCGTTTAGGAATGAAGCTTCGATTGATCAGATTTGCAAAGCAGCAACTTGGTCTTCTTTGCATACTTTTACTAAATTCTACCATTTTGATGTGTATTCTTCTTCTGAAGCAGTTTTTGGTAGAAAAATACTTCAGGCAGCTGTTTCAGTTTGATTCTTCTGCTTATAATTTCAGTTTTCTTCATTATAAGATTTAAACTTTATTTTGGGTGTGGATTATTTTTCAGCGGAATTGGCTGTCTTTATTTTATCCCTCCCTCTCTAGTGACTCTTGCGTGGAAGATCCACATCTTGGGTAGTCATTATCCCATACGTCACTAGCTCATGGACTCTTGCTAATTACATGAAAGAAAACATAATTTATGTAAGAGCTTACCTGATAAATTCATTTCTTTCATATTAGCAAGAGTCCATGAGGCCCACCCTTTTTTGTGGTGGTTATGATTTTTTTGTATAAAGCACAATTATTCCAATTCCTTGTTTTTTATGCTTTCGCACTTTTTTCTTATCACCCCACTTCTTGGCTATTCGTTAAACTGATTTGTGGGTGTGGTGAGGGGTGTATTTATAGGCATTTTGAGGTTTGGGAAACTTTGCCCCTCCTGGTAGGAATGTATATCCCATACGTCACTAGCTCATGGACTCTTGCTAATATGAAAGAAATGAATTTATCAGGTAAGTTCTTACATAAATTATGTTTTTCAAGCAGTGGTGCCTTCTGTTTAGGCTGTCTGTCTTGTCACTCCCTTATCATTCGTGTCCTCTGGCTTGGGTATTGGTTCCCAACAGTAATTATGATGATCTGTGGACTCGCCATGTCATTAGAAAGAAAACAAAATTTATGCTTACCTGATAAATTTATTTATTTCTTGACATGGTGAGTCCACGGCCCGCCCTGTCTTTTTCAGACAGTTTATTTTTCTATAAACCTCAGGCACCTCTGCACCTTATATTACATTCTTCCTCCTTTCCCTTTGGTTGAATGACTGGGGATTGTGGGTAGGGTAGTGGTATTTAACAGCTTTGCCTCCTCCTGCTGGTCAGGAGTGATATTCCCAACAGTAATTATGATGATCTGTGGACTCAGTGTCAAGAAATAAATAAATACATTTATCAGGTAAGCGTAAATTTTGTTTTTTTGCAACTCTATCTGCTGTGCTGAGCTCTCATTGGCTGGAATATTTCAGCGCCTGTTAACCATACTTTTCTACAGACAAGGAAGAAGACTACATCTAAAGTGTATTATAGAATTTGGGATACTTTCTCTGCTTGGATGGTCCAAGATAACTCTTCTACTTCAAATATACTACCATCTGAGCTACTTGAGTTTCTTCTTGATGGTTACTTATAGGGCCTTAGTGCTTGAACTCTGAAGGTCTAAGTTTTTGCAGTGTCAGCCATTTCTGGAGTTAAGTGGGCCCAGTAGCCTTTGATGGTACAATTCTTCCAGCTCTTGGCTAATATCAATCCTTTAAACAGAACAACTATACCACCCTAAGTTCTTCCTTTAGTCCTGGAAGTGTTTTTGGAAACGCCAACCATTTGAACCTATTCAAGCAGTTTTGTTTTGGTTCCTTATGCATCACCCGGCTTTTTTTAGAATTACTTTTTCCATCAAGGAACCATTTATCATTTGCCTTCAGAATAAGGTCATACTGCTGTTTCTGGTTTTTTTCTCCCCTAAGGGTGTCTCAGATTTCCACAAAGATCAGGACATTATTTTACCATCTTTTTGTCCTAACAAGCAGGAGGCACAGAGTAAACCACTATATTATTGTCTAATGTGGTTTGCCGTTTCATGTTTATGTAAAAAGGACACAATCTAAATGTAAGACAGACCTGTTATTCATCATTCCTAATGGTCTTCGACAAGGACAAGCTCCTATAAAGTCCACTATTTTCAGATGGATTGTCTATAGGCTATTTCCAGAGCATATACACAAAAGGGTGAACAAGTTCTGGTTATGCTCAACAAGGGCAGTTGCAGTATCTAGAGCTTTTGAGCTGGATACTATACCTAAGGATATTTGCCAGGCAGTGGTATGTAAATCTCATCATACATTTATTTCTCACTATAAACTTGATGTTTGCCAATCTGCAACTGCCAAGTTTGGTCGCAAGATTTTGTCTTCTGTATTGTCTTGAATATTTTTTTTATTGAGGTTTAAAAGAAATATACTGTCTTAAAGAAATGTTTATCAATTTGGCAGTGTACCTTTTGTATTTTTCTCACCTATTTTTGTTGGTTCTTTACTGCTGTTTAAAGGGACAGTCTAGGCCAAAATAAACTTTAATGATTAAGATAGGGCATGTAATTTTAAACAATTTTCCAATTTACTTTTATCACCAATTTTGCTTTGTTCTCTTGGTATTCTTAGTTGAAAGCTTAACCTAGGAGGTTCATATGCTAATTTCTTAGACCTTGAAGGCCACCTCTTTTCAGAATGCATTTTAACAGTTTTTCACCACTAGAGGGTGTTAGTTCATGTATTTCATATAGATAACACTGCTCGTGCACGTGAAGTTATCTGGGAGCAGGCACTGATTGGCTAGACTGCAAGTCGGTCAAAAGAACTGAAATAAAGGGGCAGTTTGCAGAGGCTTAGATACAAGATAATCACAGAGGTTAAAAGTATATTATTATAACTGTGTTGGTTATGCAAAACTGGGGAATGGTTAATAAAGGGATTATCTATCTTTTAAAACAATAAAAATTCTGGTGTAGACTGTCCCTTTAAGCTTTTCACTGGTATTACCCGAGAGAGACAAGATAATTAGAAATTATCACACAAATATAAGCAATTTTTATATCTTGGTTCATATCCCTGTGTAATACCAAGTTCCCTTTCCTTTAGTCTAGCTGGACAGAACTAGGATGTGGAGGGGATGTTTTTGAGCGTTACCTTTTTTACAGGTAACAAGGAGATTGGGCAGTTCTGTCGACACTCCTTGGAAGAGGGGTTCTCACTGATGGGCATTACCCAGGGATATGATCAAAGATATAGAAATTGCTTATATTTGGGTGATAATTTCTAATTTTCCAAGGAAACGGAGGAAGGGAGCTTGTGGCTCAGATTTAAAGGCGTTTACAGATGTAGCAATCCTACATGCAAGGCGTGTGATCACCTCCTATTTGGGGATGGTTTTAACAGCACTGTTACTAATCACAAGTGTAATCTCAGAACCTGTTTGAATTGTAGTTCTGTATTTGCCATTTATCTAGCAGGTTGTACAATTTGACAATTACAGTATGTTGGTCTAACAATTATAAAGGTGTGCTCATGTATCAGGGAGCACCTTACTAATATAAAGTCTGGTACCACCCCTCTGGTACAGCATTTCAATAGAATTCACAATAAGGATCCATCTACCTTTGGCTGGACCATAATTGAAACAGTGAATGTAGGGAGAAGAGGTGGTTATAGGGACCAGTTATTGGCCAAAAGGGAGGTATTCTGGATATCCCAGCTACAGACCAGACAACCAAAAGGTCTCAATTCAGAATACAACCTTATTAACTTTTGGAATTAGATATATGATGAGTACATTCTTCCAAGCCTGGTTAAGGGTATTGCTCCTTTAAATTTATAATTCATAGTGCATTTATGGTATAGTGGGGTGCATTACTGAATAATGCACCTCTCTCTAGGAAAATTGGGGGACGTTTGTGCATTAATAGATATAATAGAACAACTAGAAAACAGTATGCCACATAATATCATGTTTTGAATTGAATAACACTAGAGCATAATTATACAGAATTTCCATTTTAATATGAGGAGAGTCCACGGCTTCATTCATTACTTGTGGGAATACAGAACCTGGCCACCAGGAGGAGGCAAAGACACCCCAGCCAAAGGCTTAAATACCTCCCCCACTCCCCTCATCCCCCAGTCATTCTTTGCCTTTCATCACAGGAAGATGGCAGAGAAGTGTCGGAAGATTCAGAGTAGTCTCTTATGGAGGGTAGTACTCTTCGGAATGGGACTGGAATTTTTAGTAGTCTTGTCAGCCTCTCAGTGAGAGCATTGATGAATGTTAGAGTCTGGAGATGCAGGGAGAGACTCGTATTAACTGCTCTTTAAGCAATCAGTGTTGACGAGTGTCACTGCCTGCTTTCTATCACTCAAGTCCATGTCAGGAGCAATGCTACAACACTGTCAAACTTGAGAGGCCATGTTCCTGTTCCATGGCGTAGATTCTGGTAAGATCGTTTCATTTTTTATACCTGTAATAATAGGGCAAGAAGACAGGCTCACAGTGTGACTCCTTTTATCTGTATAGAATCAAGGGTAATATCTCCGGAAGGGGATTATTGAACAGGGGGGGGGGGGGGATTTATACATGATTGTTTTATTGTGTTTTTTTGCTGCAACCTGTGTGAGATTAGGCTTGGGCAGTGTGTGAACAGTCAGGCTCTTCCTTTGTGATAACTGTGCAGCCTGTTTAGTTTGGCAAGCTTTTTCTCGGCTGCAGGGGCGGTCCTGCATGGCACTCCATGTGACTGGGTATGGCCTCATTCTCTTTCCCTGACCGTCATTTGCAGTAGACGAAAGCGGTTCTCTGTGGGCCTGTGTCATAGGGGGTGGTGAGTGCCCCGGCCATTGGGGTATAAAGGTGCCATTTATTTTTTCTATAATCCATATTAAAGGCACAAGCTATGGAGGACTCTGATGCGTTAGAGGGTACTCCCTTTTTGCTTAAATCTAATGCCTGTGTTTATTGTGAGGAGGCTACGGTATACCTGCTTGCTCAACTATGTTCCACATGCCTTGATAAAATAGTGATATCTAAAAAGAATAAAATGTTTAGTACCACTGAGCCGTCCACCTCTGAGGGGTCTCTGTCTTGCGAGGTGCATTCCCTACAATCATCTCTGATTACACATGCAGCTCCCCAGTGCACTACTAATCCTGCGGGAGGGGCCAGATTTTCCTGATCAGTTGCAAACAGCGCTGTCTGCGGCTTTCAGTGCTATTCCTTGCCCTGCTAAGCGCAAGGTTAAACATTGCTATTCTTCCCAGGGGTCATCTACTCCGTTGGATGTATCTGAGACTAGATTATCAGATGATGCAGAGGATTCCGATACTTTGGAGGACTCTTTCTCTGGGTCAGAATCTGCTGCCTCTAAACCTCCGGCTGTGGAGGAATCAGACTTTAGGTTTAGGATGCAGCACTTACGCTTTTTATTAAAAGAGGTGTTGGCTACCCTAGAGGTTCCGGGAACCGAAGTTACTGGAGGAACCTTCTATTCCTAAGCTTGATAAAGCTTATGAGGACCCGGTTCCTGTAAAGATGGTAAATATTATAAAGATTGAATGGAAGAGACTTGATTAGTCTTTCTCCCCTTCTTCTTCATTTAAAAAATTGTTTTCAGTTCCTGATGCTCAACTAGAATTGTGTGGATCTGTCCCTAAGGTGGATGGATCTATATCCACGCTCGTTAAGCACACCATTATCCCTCTCGAGGATAGTTTGTCATTTAAGGAACCCATGGATAAGAAATTAGAAACCCTGTTAAGAAAGATGCTTTAGCACACAGGGTTCGTTTTTCAGCCTGCAGCGGCAGTTGCTGCGGTGGCGGGTACTGCTACCTATTGGTGTGACTCTCTGTCAGAGATGATCGAGGTGGAGACTCCCCTTGATGAGATACAGAAAAGAATTAAGGTCCTGAGGGTAGCTAATTTGTTTATCTGTGATGCAAATATGCAGATTATTCGCTTGAATGCCAAGACATCAGGCTTCTCTGTTCTGGCCCGGAGGGCCCTGTGGTTGAAGTCGTAGTCTGCTGGCATTACGTCCAAATCTAGATTACTTTCCCTTCCATTTAAGGGAAAGGTTCTTTTTGGTCGAGGCTTGGACTCTATCATATCCACAGTCACGGGGGGCAAGGGTGCCTTTCTCCCGCAGGGTAAGAAGAATCAACCCAAGGGTCCTAATTTTTGTCCCTTTCATTTGGACAAGTTCCAACGTCAGCAGTCTGCCGCGAAGCCCGAGCAGTCCAAGGGATCTTGGAAACCTTTTCAGTCTTGGAATAAAGTCAAGCAGAGCAAGAAACCCGCCGAGACAAAATCGGTATGAAGGGGCGGCCCCTGATCCATCTCTGGATCTCATAGGGGGCAGACTATCTCTTTTCACGGAGGATTGGATGAGAGACGTGCAGGATCCTTGGATTCTGGAGGTTATTGCCCAGGGTTACAGGATAGGTTTCAAGACTCACCCTCCCAGGAGCAGATTCCTCTTGTCAAATCTATCGTCAAGACTAGAGAAACGAGATACCTTTCTAGAGTGCGTGAGGGATCTCTCCTCACTAGGAGTAATTGTACCAGTACCTCTAGCAGAAAGAGGTCTAGGGTACTATTCAAACCTTTTTCGTGGTCCCAAAGGAGGGCACGTTTCGCCCGATTCTAGACCTAAAGTGCTTAAACAAGTTTCTGTCAGTCCCATCGTTCAAGATGGAGACGTTAAGGTCTATTCTGCCCTTAGTTCAAGGGGGACAGTTCATGACTACGATAAACTTGAAGGATGCTTACCTTCATATGCCAATACACAAGGATCACTTTAAGTTCCTAAGATTTGCTTTTCTGGACTAGCACTTCCAGTTGTATCTCTCCCCTTTGGTCTGGCTACTGCTCCTAGAGCCTTTACAAAGGTTCTGGGATCGTTGCTCGCGGTGGTGAGGTCCAGAGGTATTGCAGTAGCATTTGTAAAAAGAAAGTCCGGAGCAACAGTTAAAAATATGATTCTTTATTTATCTTCTTTAAAAACATGAACATAGAAACAAGCAAACAGCCCTTAGTGTACAAAAAAGCTTACGCGTTTCAGCATTAGCGCCGTACTCATAGCTCTCTGTTTTCCTAGTACTAATGGGCTATTTAAAGGGAATAAAACCATCTCATCTCATTCATTAATGTTGTTAATTGCAACTTGTTCAACCACCAAATATGATACTATCTGTTACTGACAAGATTGATATTAAAGCCACAATATAAAAACAAAAACAAAATAAATGCATTTTTTTACATAGTATTTTCTCAAAGATAGTATTGTTAGTTTATACACTGATATTCCATATATAATACAATACATGATTGTCAGTTACCATTTTGATACAAACCATGTTATTAATTAACATACTTCTAGAGGACAAGGGAACCAATTAAGAAACTAATTGGTTCTCACAAGTTGCTACCTTGGCCAAAGCACATGGGCAATTATACACACACCATATGCCCTTATGTTACACCATTTCTATCCCAACTCTTGAATTGGATGCATGCTTATAAATAGTACTGGCCAAAGTTAGGACTACAGTGTCCTCCTTGTATTAAAAATTATCAGTGTACGTCCTCTATTGTATTCATGATCCTAATGTGTGTTTGTGGCTATGGCCTCTAGATAATCTACCCATACTGTTACACTAATGTGATGGTAATGTTAAAATTATTAATATGAAAAGTAATATGAAAAATAAGTTCCAGTAATTATCCCAATATTAACTAGAGGGACATATATCCTATATCAATTATCTGTTCTAATTCCAAAAGTTGATAAGGTCATAAGCAGAATTTGATCGAGTTGGGTGTCTAGTTTGTAGTTGGAATATCCAGAACACCTCTCTTTTAGCCAAAGTTCGGTCTCTATCTCCCCCTCTCCTTCCAACATTAACTGTTTCAATAATGGTCTATTTAAAACTGGTAACATCCTTATTATGGACTCTATTAAAATGTTGGGCCAGGAGGGTAGTCAAGACACCGGCCTTAATATCAGACAGGTGTTCCCTTATGCGAGAGCGTGTCTCTCTTGACGTCATCCCTACATATTGAAGATGGCAGACCGTACAGCCTTCTAAATAAATTGTATATTTACTTCTACAATTCATACATTTATTATGATTGTATGTCCTGTGGGTGACCTCACTTTTAAAGCCCTCCCCCACTGTTAAGTGTTCACAGGCTTTACATGTGAAATTACTAACATTCGCTTTTCTGGACCAGCACTTCCATTTTGTAGCTCTCCCCTTCGGTCTGGCTACTGCTCCAAGAGTCCTTACGAAGATTCTGGGAGCTTTTCTCGTGGTGGCAAGGTCCAGAGGTATTGCAGTAGCAGCTTATCTGGACGACATCCTGGTCCAGGCTCCATCCTGCCGGCTGGCAGATGACCATTCGAGAGCTCTTCTTCTTTGATCCCATGGATGGAAGATAATATCAGGAAAGAGTTCTCTTTTTCCCAGTACCAGAGTGGAGTTCCTGGGCACGATAAGACTCCATATCCATGAAAATATTCCTGACAGACAAGAGACGTTGCAAAATTGCCTCCAGCTGTCTTGCCCTTCAGACCTTCTTTAGGCCATCTGTGGCCCAGTGTATGGAGGTGATTGGGCTCATGGTATCCAATATAGATGTCAATCCAAAGCGGATTTTCTCAGCAGACAATCCGGGGTAAAGTGTTTGCAGAGATTTGCAACAGATGGGGGACGGTGGAGATAGATCTCATGGCGTCCAGACTCAACTTCAAGCTACCCAGATACGGGTCACGGTCCAGGGATTCTCAGGCAGAACTGATAGATACCTTAGCAGTGCCTTGGGGATTCAAACTTGTCTACATATTTCCACTGTTACCACTTCTACCTCGAGTAGTGGCCCACATCAAGCAGGAGCAAGCTTCAATTATTCTGATTGCTCCGTCGTGGCCGCGGAGGATGTGGTTTGCGGATTTGGTGGGGATATCATTGTCTCCTCCATGGAGTTACCCTGTCGCAGGGATCTGCTGGTACAGGGCCCCTTTGTGCATCAAAATCTAGATTCTCTGAGGCTGACTGCATGGAGATTGAACGCTTAGTCTTAGCCAGGAGAGGGTTTTCTGAGAGTGTGATTGATACTCTCATTGAAGCTGAAAGTCGGTCACCCGACGCATCTATCATAAGGTGTGGAGGACCTACTTGCTCTGGTGTGAGACTCATGGATTTCCCTGGCATAAGGTCAGGGTATCCAGGATACTTCCTTCCTCCAGGATGGTTTGGAGAGGGGACTTGCCGCCAGTTCCTTGAAGGGACAGATTTTGGCTCTATCTGTGTTGTTACACAAGAAGCTTGCTGAGTTTCCTGATATACAGTCCTTTGTTCAGGCTTTATCCAGGATCAGGCCTGTCTTCACACATACTGCTCCACCTTGGAGTTTGAATCTGGTTCTTAGGGTTTTGCAGAGGGCTCCGTTTGAGCTTATGCATTCTCTTGACATTACAATTCTGTCTTGGAAGGTTCTTTTTCTATTGGCTATTGCTCCGGCATGCAGAGTCTCTGAGTTAGCGACCTTGCAATGTGAGCCTCCTTACCAGGTTTTTCATGCCGATAAAGCTGTCTTTCGCACCGGGTTGGGTTTTCTCCCTGAGGTTGTGTCTGATCGCAACATTAATCAGGAGATTGTAGTTAATTCCTTGTGTCCTAACCCTTCGTCTTCAAAGGAACGGTTACTTCATAACCTGGATGTGGTTCGAGCTTTGAAATTTTATCTTCAGGCTACAAAGGATTTAAGACAGACTTCAGCATTGTTTGTTGTCTATTCGTGGAAGCGCAAGGGACAGAAGGCTTCTTCCACTTCCCTATCTTTTTGGCTGAGGAGCATGATTCGCTTGGCTTATGAGACAGCGGGACATAAGCCTCCTCAGAGGATTACGGCTCACTCAACTAGAGCTGTGACTTCTTCTTGGGCCTTCAAGAATGAGGCCTCTATGGAGCATATTTGTAATTTTACAAATTTGATGTTTTTGTTTCGGCTGAAGCAGCTTTTGGGAGAAAGGTTTTGCAGGCTGTGGTGCCCTCAGAATAGGGTCCGACTCCTTTTTACCCTCCCGTTTTCATTCAGTGTCCTCTAGAGCTTGAGTATTTGTTTCCCACAAGCAATGAATTAACCCACGGACTATCCTAGTATTAAGATGGAAAACATAAATTATGCTTACCTGATAATTTCATTTCCATCTGTATGAGGAGAGTCCACGGCTCCCGCCCAGTTCTCCGTTGGGCGGACCTAAATTTTTTTTTTTCTTTTGGCACCATTTATACCCTGATATTTCTCCAACTGTTCCTTGCCTTGTTCCCTCTGCAGAATGACTGGGGGATGAGGGAGTGGGGGAGGTATTTAAGCCTTTGGCTGGGGTGTGTTTTCCTCCTCCTGGTGACAAGGTTCTGTATTCCCACAAGTAATGAATGAAGCCGTGGACTCTCATCATACTGATGGAAATGAAGTTATCAGGTAAGCATAATTTATGTTATTTCACATATGGTAATCCTTGTAATATAAGCTAAAGGGAATACAGTAAAATAAGTAAGAACTGTAGGGGAAGGAATTTCTATATATTGAAGGTTCATTCAATCTATATTAACTAGGATGCCATATACCACTGGAGCTCCTAAAAAGGGTACAATGTTAACTGTATGCAAAAGTGTTACAACAATTAATTGAATGATCTCCATACAAGATTAAAATGGTTTATAGTGCTCTAACTATATACATAATTAGGTAACCTATTGGGTCACAATTAAATATATAGAACATATAGCAGCAGCAGTGTATAATGTATCATAGATCATATATGTGCAGGACTGATATTGTACTGTGGCTTTAAAGCTAATTGAGAGACAAACCCATTTCAATGTAATTTGGTCAAGAACCAATAGGATGTAATCACTTCTTTTAAATGGTAAGCCTGTCTTGGGTAACACTAAGCTAGCAATGAGTACGGCGAGAAGCTGAAACACGTAAGCTGTGTTCCTGAGGACATGGGTTTTGTGTTTTTTGCTGCATTACGCTTTTAAACAATATGGAATAAAGACTTACGGATAGATTTAGAGTTGGGCGGTAGCCGTCAAAACCAGCGTTAGAGGCTCCTAACGCTGGTTTTTACCGCCCTCTGGTATTTGGAGTCAGTCAGGAAAGGGTCTAACGCTCACTTTACAGCCGCGACTTTTCCATACCGCAGATCCCCCTACGCCATTTGCGTATCTTATCTTTTCAATGGGATCTTTCTAACGCCGGTATTTAGAGTCGTGGCTGAAGTGAGCGTTAGAAATCTAACGACAAAACTCCAGCCGCAGAAAAAAAACAGTAGTTAAGAGCTTTCTGGGCTAACGCCGGTTTATAAAGCTCTTAACTACTGTGCTCTAAAGTACACTAACACCCATAAACTACCTATGTACCCCTAAACCGAGGTCCCCCCACATCGCCGCCACTCTATTAAATTTTTTAACCCCTAATCTGCCGCTCCGTACACCACCGCCAGCTAAGTTATCCCTATGTACCCCTAATCTGCTGCCCCTAATACCGCCAACCCCTATATTATATTTATTAACCCCTAATCTGCCCCCCCCAACGTCGCCGCCACCTACCTACACTTATTAACCCCTAATCTGCCGAGCGGATCGCACCGATACTATAATAAAGTTATTAACCCCTAATCCGCCTCACTCCCGCCTCAATAACCCTATAAGAATTAGTATTAACCCCTAATCTGCCCTCCCTAACATCGCCGACACCTAACTTCAAACATTAACCCCTAATCTGCCGACCGGAGCTCACCGCTATTCTAATACATTTTTTAACCCCTAAAGCTAAGTCTAACACTAACACCCCCCTAAATTAAATATAATTTAAATCTAACGAAATAAATTAACTCTTATTATATAAATTATTCCTATTTAAAGCTAAATACTTACCTGTAAAATAAACCCTAATATAGCTACAATATAAATAATAATTATATTGTAGCTATTTTAGGATTAATATTTATTTTACAGGCAACTTTGTATTTATTTTAATCAGGTACAATAGCTATTAAATATTTAATAACTATTTAATAGTTAAAATAGTTAAAATAATTACAAAATTACCTGTAAAATAAATCCTAACCTAAGTTACAATTAAACCTAACACTACACTATCAATAAATAAATTAAATAAACTACCTACAATTAAACCTAACACTACACTATCAATAAATTAATTAAATAAAATACCTACAAATAACTACAATTAAATAAACTAACTAAAGTACAAAAAATAAAAAAAGCTAAGTTACAAAAAATAAAAAAATATTTACAAACATTAGAAAAATATTACAATTTTAAACTAATTACACCTACTCTAAGCCCCCTAATAAAATAACAAAGACCCCCAAAATAAAAAAATGCCCTACCCTATTCTAAATGTAAAAAGTTCAAAGCTCTTTTATCTTACCAGCCCTGAAAAGGGCCATTTGCGTGGCATGCCCCAAAGAATTCAGCTCTTTTGCCTGTAAAAAAAAATATACAATACCCCCCCCACAAACATTACAACCCACCACCCACATACCCCTAATCTAACCCAAACCCCCCTTAAATAAACCTAACACTAAGCCCCTGAAGATCTTCCTACCTTATCTTCACCATGCCAGGTTCACCGATCCGTCCTCGGAAGTCTTGATCCAAGCCTCGGAAGTGTTGATCCAAGCCCAAGCGGGGGCTGAAGAGTGACGTCCATCCTCCGGCTGAAGTCTTGATCCAAGCGGGCAGAAGAGGACATCCGGACCGGCAAACATCTTCTTCCAAGCCGCATCTTCTATGTTCTTCAATCCGATGACGACCGGCTGATCTTCAAGACCTCCAGCGCGGATCCATCCATCTTCACCGACGACTTCCCGACGAATGACGGTTCCTTTAAGGGACGTCATCCAAGATGGCGTCCCTCGAATTCCGATTGGCTGATAGGATTCTATCAGCCAATCGGAATTAAGGTAGGAAAATTCTGATTGGCTGATGGAATCAGCCAATCAGAATCAAGTTCAATCCGATTGGCTGATCCAATCAGCCAATCAGATTGAGCTCGCATTCTATTGGCTGTTCCGATCAGCCAATAGAATGCGAGCTCAATGTGATTGGCTGATTGGATCAGCCAATCGGATTGAGCTTGATTCTGATTGGCTGATTCCATCAGCCAATCAGAATTTTCCTACCTTAATTCCGATTGGATGATAGAATCCTATCTGCCAATCGGAATTCGAGGGACGCCATCTTGGATGACGTCCCTTAAAGGAACCGTCATTCGTCGGGAAGTCGTCGGTGAAGATGGATGGATCCGCGCTGGAGGTCTTGAAGATCAGCCGGTCGTCATCAGATTGAAGAACATAGAAGATGCGGCTTGGAAGAAGATGTTTGACGGTCCGGATGTCCTCTTCTGCCCGCTTGGATCAAGACTTCAGCCGGAGGATGGACGTCACTCTTCATCCCCCGCTTGGGCTTGGATCAACACTTCCGAGGCTTGGATCAAGACTTCCGAGGACGGATCGGTGAACCTGGCATGGTGAAGATAAGGTAGGAAGATCTTCAGGGGCTTAGTGTTAGGTTTATTTAAGGGGGGTTTGGGTTAGATTAGGGGTATGTGGGTGGTGGGTTGTAATGTTGGGGGGGGTATTGTATATTTTTTTTTACAGGCAAAAGAGCTGAATTCTTTGGGGCATGCCCCGCAAAGGGCCCTTTTAAGGGCTGGTAAGGTAAAAGAGCTTTGAACTTTTTTAATTTAGAATAGGGTAGGGCATTTTTTTATTTTGGGGGTCTTTGTTATTTTATTAGGGGGCTTAGAGTAGGTGTAATTAGTTTAAAATTGTTGTAATATTTTTCTAATGTTTGTAAATATTTTTTTATTTTTTGTAACTTAGCTTTTTTTATTTTTTGTACTTTAGTTAGTTTATTTAATTGTAGTTATTTGTAGGTATTTTATTTAATTAATTTATTGATAGTGTAGTGTTAGGTTTAATTGTAGGTAATTGTAGGTAGTTTATTTAATTTATTTATTGATAGTGTAGTGTTAGGTTTAATTGTAACTTAGGTTAGGATTTATTTTACAGGTAATTTTGTAATTATTTTAACTAGGTAGCTATTAAATAGTTATTAACTATTTAATAGCTATTGTACATGGTTAAAATAAATACAAAGTTGCCTGTAAAATAAATATTAATCCTAAAATAGCTACAATATAATTATTATTTATATTGTAGCTATATTAGGGTTTATTTTACAGGTAAGTATTTAGCTTTAAATAGGAATAATTTATTTAATAAGAGTTAATTTATTTCGTTAGATAAAAATTATATTTAACTTAGGGGGGTGTTAGTGTTAGGGTTAGACTTAGCTTTAGGGGTTAATACATTTATTATAGTAGCGGTGAGCTCCGATCGGCAGATTAGTGGTTAATTATTGTAGGTAGCTGGCGGCGACGTTGTGGGGGGCAGATTAGGGGTTAATAAATATAATATAGGGGTCGGCGGTGTTAGGGGCAGCAGATTAGGGGTACATAACTATAATGTATGTTGCGGGGGTGTACGGAGCGGCAGATTAGGGGTTAATAATAATATGCAGGTGTCAGCGATAGCGGGGGCGGCAGATTAGGGGTTAATAAGTGTAAGGTTAGGGGTGTTTAGACTCGGGGTTCATGTTAGAGTGTTAGGTGCAGACGTAGGAAGTGTTTCCCCATAGAAAACAATGGGCCTGCGTTAGGAGCTGAACGCTGCTTTTTTGCAGGTGTTAGGGTTTTTTTCAGCTCAAACTGCCCCATTGTTTTCTATGGGGGAATCGTGCACGAGCACGTTTTTGAAGCTGGCCGCGTCCGTAAGCACCGCTGGTATCGAGAGTTGCAGTGGCGTTAAATTATGCTCTACGCTCCCTGTTTGGAGCCTAACGCACTGAAAACCCAGCCATTCTGTGAACTCTAAATACCAGCGGTATTTAAAAGGTGCGGGGGAAAAAAGCATGCATAGCTAACGCACCCCTTTGGCCGCAGAACTCTAAATCTAGCCGTTAGTTTTTTTCATATATTACTCCTCCCGTCTTCCTTTCTTCTACCTAAACCACTATTTTCATTAATATGAGGAGAGTCCACGGCTTCATTCCTTACTCATGGGAATACAGAACCTGGCCACCAGGAGGAGGCAAAGACACCACAGCCAAAAGCTTAAATACCTCCCCCACTCCCCTTATCGCCCAGTCATCACAGGAAGATGGCAGAGAAGTGTCGGAAAATTTGGAGTAGTCTCTTATGGAGGGTAGTACTCTTTGGAATGAGACTGGATATTTTAGTAGTCTTGTCAGCCTCTCAGTGAGAGCATTGACAAATGTTAGGGTCTGGAGATGCAGGGAGTGTCTTTCTGCGAACCCATCCAGACTCGTATTAACAACTCCTAAGCAATCAGTATTGACGAGTTTCACTGTCTGCTTCTATCACTCAAGTTAATGTCAGGTGCGATGCTACAAGACTGTCAAACTTGAGAGGCTGTGTGTCTGTTCCACGGCGATGATTCTCGTAAGATTGTTTAATTTCTTTCATGTAATTGGCAAGAGTCCATGAGCTAGTGACGTATGGGATATACAATCCTACCAGGAGGGGCAAAGTTTCCCAAACCTCAAAATGCCTATAAATACACCCCTCACCAAACCCACAATTCAGTTTTACAAACTTTGCCTCCTATGGAGGTGGTGAAGTAAGTTTGCTAAGATTCTACGTTGATATGCGCTTCTCAGCATTTTTGAAGCCCGTTTCCTCTCAGAGTACAGTGAATGTCAGAGGGATGTGAAGGGAGTATCACCTATTGAATGCAATGGTTTTCCTCGCGGGGATCTATTTCACAGGTTCTCTGTTATCGGTCGTAGAGATTCATCTCCTACCTCCCTTTTCAGATCGATGATATACTCTCATATTCCATTACCTCTACTGATAACTGTTTCAGTACTGGTTTGGCTATCTGCTATATGTGGATGGGTGTCTTCAGGTAAGTATGTTTTTATTACTTAAGACACTCTCAGCTATGGTTTGGCACTTTATGTATTTATATAAAGTTCTAAATATATGTATTGTACTTATATTTGCCATGATTCAGGTTTCAGTATATTTCCTTTTGCAGACTGTCAGTTTCATATCTGGGAAATGCATTTTTTAGAAATTTATTTCTTACCTGGGGTGTAGTCTTTTTTCAAATTGACTGCCATTTTTCAAATTCGTGGGCAGAATTAGGCTCGCGAGGGTGCAAAATGCTATAGTTTTTCTTAGTTGACGCCGGGTCCTTTCACAAGGTTGCGTCATCTATGACACGAGTGTGTCATTTCCGGACGTTTTTGGCGCCAAAAATTATATATCTATTTGTATCCAAATATTTTCATTATTTTAGACCCCATTCCGATTTGCCTCTTGCCTTTTTCTATGTCAGAGGGCTATTCTGTTTGCATTTTTCCCCATTCCTGAAACTGCCATATAAGGAAATTGATAATTTTGTTTTATATGTTGTTTTTTTTCCTCTTACATTTGCAAAATGTCTCAATCTGATCCTGTCTCAGAATTCATTGTTAGATCCCTGCTGCCTGATAACAGTTCTACCAAAGCTAAGTGCATTTGTTGTAAACTTGTGGTGATTATACCTCCAGCTGTGATTTGTAATAGATGTCATGATAAACTTATACATGCAGAAAATGTTTCCATCAGTAGTAGTTCATTACCTGTTGCTGTTTCCTCAACATCTAATGCACAAGATATACATGTAAATTTAAAAGAATTTATTTCTGATTCTATTCAGAAGGCTTTGTCTGCCATTCCGCCTTCTAATAAACATAAAAGGTCTTTTAAAACTTCTCATAAGGTTGATGAAATTTCAAATGACCAGCAACATACTGAATTATCCTTCTCTGATGAGGATCTATCTGATTTAGAAGATCCTGCCTCAGATATTGACACTGATAAATCCTCTTATTTATTTAAGTTGGAATATATTCGTTCTTTGTTAAAAGAAGTGTTGATTACATTGGATATAGAAGAAACTAGTCCTCTTGATATTAAAACTAGTAAACGTTTAAATTCTGTTTATAAACCTCCTGTGGTTATTCCAGAGGTTTTTCCAGTTCCTGATGCTATTTCTGATATGATTTCTAAGGAATGGAATAAGCCTGGTACTTCTTTTATTCCTTCTTCAAGGTTTAAAAAATGGTATCCTTTGCCAGAAGTTAGATTGGAGTTTTGGGAAAAGATCCCCAAAGTTGATGGGGCTATCTCTACTTTTGCTAAACGTACTACTATTCCTACGGAAGATAGTACTTCTTTTAAAGATCCTTTAAAAAGGAAACTTGAATCTTATCTAAGGAAAGCTTATTTATATTCAGGTCATCTTCTTAGGCCTGCAATTTCTTTGGCTGATGTTGCAGCTGCTTCAACTTTTTGGTTGGATACTTTAGCGCAACAAGTATTGGATCATGATTTGTCTAGCATTGTTAAGTTGATTCAACATGCTAATAATTTTATTTGTGATGCCATTTTTGATATTATCAAAATTGATGTTAAATCTATGTCTTTAGCTATTTTAGCTAGAAGAGCTATGTGGCTCAAATCTTGGAATGCTGATATGACTTCTAAGTCCAGATTGCTAGCTCTTACTTTCCAAGGTAATAAATGATTTGGTTCTCAGTTGGATTCAATAATTTCAACTGTTACTGGGGGGAAGGGAGTTTTTTTGCCTCAGGATAAAAAACCTAAGGGCAAATCTAAAGCTTTTAACCGTTTTCGTTCCTTTCAACAAAATATGGAACAGAAACCTAATCCTTCCCCCAAGGAACCTGCTTCCAATTGGAAGCCTTCTTCAAATTGGAATAAATCCAAGCCATTTAAGAGATCAAAACCAGCCCCCCAAGTCCGCATGAAGGTGCGGCCCTCATTCCAGCTCAGATGGTAAGGGGCAGATTAAAATTTTTCAAAGATGTTTGGATCAATTCGGTCCAAAATCATTGGATTCAGAGTATTGTCTCTCAGGGGTACAGAATAGTATTCAGAGTAAGACCTCCTGGGAGAAGATTTTTTTTCTCTCATGTTCCAACATATCCTGTGAAAGCTCAGGCCTTTCTGAAGTGTGTTTCAGATCTAGAGCTTTTCAGGAGTATGTATAATTATTTAAGACACTCTCAGCTATGGTTTGGTGCTTTATGTATAAAGTTTTAAATATATGTATTTTACTTATATTTGCCATGAGTCAGGTCTATGTGTATTTCCCTTTGCAGTCTGGCAGTTTCGTTTGGGAATCATGTTTTAGGATGTCTTACCCGGGGTATAGTCTTTTTTTTCAATTTTAATTGTTTTTTTATTTGAAAAACTTGCGGGCATATTAGGCTTGCGAGGGCGCAAAATGCTGTTTATTGCATCATTCTTGGCACGAGAATTTTTTTGGCGCGAATGTGCGTCTGTAATGACGCAAGTTCATCATTTCCTGCGTCTTAGTCAATGCTAGGTTGTTTGGCGCGGAATTTTATTTGTTATGACGTGAGTTGCGTCATTTACGGATGTTTGTTGGCAGCAAAAAATTTCTCAACTTCCTTTTGCGTCGTGCGTCATACTTGGCGCCAAAAAATGTACTTTTATTTTACTTCACTTCCTATATGCTCCTTGCCTTCTTTATGCTCAGAGGGCTATGCTAATTGCTTTTTTTGCCAATTTTAGCATTTGCATTTTTTCCCATTCCTGAAACTGCTATATGTGGAAATAAGATATTTCTCTTTAAATGTTATTTTTTCTTTTTCATTTTACAAGATGTCTCAATCTGATCCTGTCTCAGAAGCTGCTGTAGGAACCATGCTGCTTGAACACAGTTCTACCAAAGCTAAGTTTATCTGTTGTAAGCTAGTGGAGATTATATCTCCAGCTGTAGTGTGTAACAGTTGTCATGATAAGCTTTTGCATGCAGAAAAGGTTTCTATTAGTGCTAGTACAGTATCTGTTGTTCCTTCAGCATCTAAAGTACATGATATCCCTGTTTATATGAAAAATTATATTGCTGATTTGATACAGAATGCTATGGCTGCTATACCGCCTTCAAATAAATGTAAAAGATTTTTAAAACTTCTCATAATACTGATGAATTTTGTAATGACCGGCAACATACTGATATATCCTCTGATGAGGATCTCTCTGACTCAGAAGATCCTACTTCAGACATTGACACTGATAAATCATATTATCTTTTTAAGATTGAGTATATTCATTTTTTATTAAAAGAAGTGTTGATAACTTTGGATATTGAGGAGTCTGGTCCTCTTGATAATAAATCCAGTAAACATTTAAATTCTGTATATAAACCTCCTGTATCTACTCCTGAGGTTTTTCCTGTTCCTGCTGCTATTTCTGATGTGATTTCTAAGGAATGGTCAAAGCCTGGTACTTCTTTTGTTCCTTTCTTTAAGGTTTAAAAGGTTGTATCCTTTGCCAATGGCTCAATTAGAGTTTTGGGGAAAAGTCCCTAAGGTTGATGGGGCTATTTCTACTCTTGCTAAACGTACTACTATTCCTATGGAAGATAGTACTTCTTTTAAGGATCCTTTAGATAGGAAAATTGAATCTTATCTAAGGAAAGCTTATCTGCATTCTGGCTATATTCTCAGACCTGCCATTTCTATGGCTGATGTTGCGGCTGCATCAACTTTTTGGTTGGATAGCTTAGCACAATGGGAAAAAGACTCTGATTTGCATAGCATTGTTAGTTTGCTTCAACATGCTAATCATTTTATCTGTGATGCTATTTTTGATATAATCAAGATTAATGTTAAATCTATGTCTTTGGCTATTTTAGTTAGAAGAGCTTTATGGCTCAAATCATGGAATGCTGACATGGTATCTAAATCTAGGTTACTATCTCTATCATTCCAGGGTAATAATTTGTTTGGTTCCCAGTTGGATTCTATTATTTCTACTATTACTGGGGGTAAGGGAGTTTTTTTTTGCCTCAAGATAAAAGTCTAAGGGCAAATCTAAAGCTTCTAATCGGTTTCGTTCATTTCTTCAGAATAGAGAACAGAAAACCACTCCTTCCCCTAAGGACTCTGGCTCCAATTGGAAGCCATCCTCGAGTTTGAGTAAATCCAAGCCTTATAAGAAACCAAAGCCAGCCCCCAAGACTACATGAAGGTGCGGCCCTCAATCCAGTTCTGCTGGTGGGGGGCAGATTGAAATTATTTCAAGACGTTTGGGCAGGTTCTGTTCAGAATCATTGGATTCAGAATATTGTCTCTCAGGGGTATCGAATAGGTTTTAGAATAAGACCTCCTATGAGAAGATTTTTTTCTCTCTCATGTTCCAACAAATCCTGTTAAAGCTCAGGCCTTTCTGAAGTGTGTTTCAGATCTAGAGCTTTCAGGAGTAATTGTACCAGTTCCAATTCTGGAACAGGGTCTGGGTTTTTATTCAAATCTATTCATTGTCCCGAAGAAGGAAAATTCTTTCAGACCAGTTCTGGATCGGAAGTTTTTGAATCAATTTGTAAGGGTCCCAACTTTTGTTCAGCAAGGTCATTACATGTCCTCAATAGACTTACAGGATGCGTATGTCTTCACATTCCGATTCATCCAGACCACTATCGGTTTCTGAGATTCTCTTTTCTAGACAAGCATTACCAATTTGTTGCTCTTCCATTTGGCCTAGCAACAGCTCCAAGAATCTTTTCAAAGGTTCTTGGTGCCCTTCTCTCTGTAATCAGAGAGCAGGGTATTGCGGTGTTTCCTTATTTGGACGATATCTTGGTACTGGCTCAATCTTTTCATTTAGCTGGAGGATCAATTTACCAAAGAGTTCCTTGATTCCTTAGACAAGGGTCACCTTTTTAGGTTTCCAGATAGATTCAGTGTCCATGACTCTGTCTTTAACAGACAAGAGACAAATTTTCTGCCTGTCAAAACCTTCAGTCTCGATCATTTCCTTCAGTGTCTATGTGCATGGAAGTTTTAGGTCTCTTAACTGCAGCATTGGAAGCGATCCCCTTTGCTCGTTTTCATATGAGACCTCTTCAGCTTTGCATGCTGAATCAATGGTGCAGGGATTATACTCGGATATCACAGTTGATATACTTAAATCCCAACATTCAACTCTCTCTGTCCTGGTGGTTGAACCATCATCGGATTCTTCAAAGGGCCTCTTTTGTTCATCCTTCCTGGACTGTGATTTCAACAGATGCAAGTCTCACAGGTTGGGGAGCTGTCTGGGGGTCTCTGACAGCACAAAGAGTTTGGAATCCTCAAGAGGCGAGGTTACCTATCAATATTTTAGAAGTCTGTGCTATTTTCAGGGCTCTTCAGGCTTGGCTTCATTTAAAGAGAGAATCATTCATTTGTTTTCAGACAGACAATATCACAGCTGTGGCATATGTCAATCATCAAGGGGGGACTCCCAGTCCTTTAGCGATGAAAGAAGTATCTCAGATACTTTCTTGGGCTGAATCCAACTCCTGTCTAATTTCTGCGATATATATCCCAGGTGTAGACAATTGGGAAGCGGTTTATCTCAGTCGTCAGTCTTTACATCCAGGAGAGTGGTCTCTCCATCCAGATGTATTTTGCCAGATTGTACAGATGTGGGGTCTCCCCGAAATAGATCTGATGGCTTTCCATCCAAACAAGAAGCTTCCCAGGTACCTTTCCAGGTCCAGGGATCTTCAGGCGGAGATGGTGGATACGTTAGCAGTTCCTTTGTTTTACCAACCTGCTTAAATTTTCCGCCTCTTATTCTTCTTTCAAGGGTGATCTCCAAGATCATAATGGAACAATCGCATGTGTTTCTGATTGCACCAGCATGGCCTCACAGGTTTTGGTATGCGGATCTTGTCCGGATGCCCAGTTGCCAACCTTGGCCACTTCCTTTAAGGCCAGACCTTCTGTCTCAAGGGCCGTTTTTCCATCAGAACTTTAAAGCGCTAAATTTGAAGGTATGGAAATTGAACACTTAGTACTTAGTCATAGAGGTTTCTCTGACTCAGTGATTAATACTATGCTACAGGCACGTAAGTCTGTTTTAAGGAATATTTATTATCGGGTTTGGAAAACCTATATTTCATATATTGTTTTTCTCATAAATTCTCTTGGCATTCTTTTAGGATTCCTAGAATTTTACAGTTTCTTCAGGATGGTTTGAATAAAGGTTTATCTGCAAGTACCTTGAAGTGACAAATCTCTGCTCTTTCTGTTTTATTTCATAGAAAGATTGCTAAACTTCCTGAAATTCACTGTTTTGTTCAGGCTTTGGTTCATATTACACCTGTTGTTAAATCAATCTCTCCTCCTTGGAGTCTTAATTTGGTTTTGAAGGCTTTGCAGGCTCCTCCTTTTCAGCCTATGTATTCTTTGGATATTAAACTACTTTCTTGGAAAGTGTTGTTTCTTTTGGCTATCTCTTCAGCTAGAAGAGTTTCCGAATTGTCTGCTCTCTCTTGTGAGTCTCCTTTTCTGATTTTCCATCAGGATAAGGTTGTTTTGCGGACTTCGTTTAAATTTCTTCCTAAGGTTGTGAATTCTAACACTATTAGTAGGGAAATTGTTGTTCCTTCCTTGTGTCCTAATCCTAAGAATACTCTTGAAAGATCTTTACATTATTTGGATGTTGTAAGCTTTGAAATATTATGTCGAAGCTACTAAAGATTTCAGGAAGACTTCTAGTCTATTTGTTGTTTTTTTCTGGTCATAGGAAAGGTCAGAAAGCCTCTGCCATTTCTTTGGCATCTTGGCTAAAGCTTTTAATTCTCAAGGCTTATCTGGAGACGGGACAGTCTCCGCCACAGAGAATTACAGCTTATTCTACTAGATCAGTCGCCACTTCTTGGGCTTTTAAGAATGAAGCTTTGGTTGATCAGATTTGGAAAGCAACAACTTGGTCTTCTTTGCATACATTTACCAAATGTTACCATTTTTATGTATTTGCTTCCTCTGAAGCAGTCTTTGGTAGAAAAGGTCTTCAGACAGCTGTCTTAGTTTGATTTTTCTGCTTATAATTTAAGTTTTTTTCTTGAAATTTATGTGAAATTTATGAGAAAGACATGCGGCTAGATTTTTGCGGTAAGAGGGGTGCAGTACTAACTTGCACATTATTGTCACCGCTCACTTACCTACAGCGCTGGTTTTACAGGTTTTTATAAACCCGGCGTTAAAAGACAAGAAGTGAGCGTAGAGCAAAATTGTGCTCCATACCCCACTCCAATACCAGCGCTGCTTAAATCAGCGGTGAGCTGGTTATACGTGCTCGTGCACGATTTCCCTATAGACATCAATGGGGAGAGCCGGCTGAAAAAAAGCCTATCACCTGCAATAAAGCAGCGTAAAGTTCCGTAACGCAGCCCCATTGATTCCTATGGGGAAACACATTTTATGTTTACACCTAACACCCTAACATGAACTCAGAGTCTAAACACCCCTAATCTTACACTTATTAACCCCTAATCTGCCGCCCCCGACATCGCCAACACCTACATTATATTTATTAACCCCTAATCTGCCGCTCCGGACATCACCGCCACTATAATAAACATATTAACCCCTAAACTGCTGCACTCCCGCATCACAAACATTAGTTAAATATTATTAACCCCTAATCTGCCGCCCCTGACATCACCGCCTATCTACATTTATTAACCCCTAATCTGCCGCCCCCCAACGTCGCTGCCACTATACTAAAGTTATTAACCCCTAAACCTAAGTCTAACCCTAACACCCACTAACTTAAATATAATTAAAATAAATCTAAAGAAAACCTACTATTAATAAATAGTAATTCCTATTTAAAACTAAATACTAACCCTAAACTAGCTACAATATAACTAATAGTTACATTGTATCTAGCTTAGGGTTTATTTTTATTTTACAGGCAAGTTTGTATTTATTTTAACTAGGTAGAATAGTTACTAAATAGTTATTAACTATTTAATAACTACCTAGCTAAAATAAATACAAATTAACCTGTAAAATAAAACCTAAGCTGTCTTACACTAACACCTAACCTTACACTACAATTAAATAAATTACCTAAATTAAATACAATTACCTAAATTAAATACAAATACCTAAATTACAAAAAATAAACACTAAATTACACAAAATAAAAAACAAATTACAAGATATTTAAACTAATTACACCTAATCTAATAGCCCTATCAAAATAAAAAAGCCCCCCCAAAATAAATAAAAAACCCTAGCCTAAACTAAACTGCCAATAGCCCTTAAAAGGGCCATTTGCGGGGCATTGCCCCAAAGAAATCCGCTCTTTTAGCTGAAAAAAAAAATACAATCAACCCCCAACAGTAAAAACACACCACCCACTCAACCAAACCCCCCAAATAAAACCCTAACTAAAAAAAACCTAAGCTCCCCATTGCCCTGAAAAGGGCATTTTTATGGACATTGCCCTTAAAAGGGCATTTAGCTTTATTGCTGCCCAAACCCTAATCTAAAACTAAAACACACCCCAATAAACCCTTAAAAAAAACTAACACTAACCCCTGAAGATCCACTTACAGTTTTAAAGAGCCGACATCCATCCTCAACGAAGCCGGAAGAAGTCCTCAATGAAGCCGGGAGAAGTCTTCATCGAAGCAGGGATAAGTGGTCCTCCAGACGGGCAGAAGTCTTGATCCAGACGGCATCTTCTATCTTCATCCATCCGGCGTGGAGCGGGTCCATCTTCAAGACATCCGGCGCAGAGCATCCTCTTCTTCCGACGACTCCCGACGAATGAAGGTACCTTTAATTGATGTCATCCAAGATGGCGTCCCTTAGATTCCGATTGGCTGATAGAATTCTATCAGCCAATTGGAATTTAGGTTGAAAAAATCCTATTGGCTGATGCAATAAGCCAATAGGATTGAACTTCAATCCTATTGGCTGATCCAATCAGCCAATAGGATTTAGCTCACATTCTATTGGCTGATTGGAATCTAAGGGATGGATGACTTGGATGACATCACTTAAAGGAACCTTCATTCGTTGGGAGTCGTCGGAAGAAGATGATGCTCAGTGCCGGATGTCTTGAAGATGGACCCACTCTGCGCCGGATGGATGAAGATAGAAGATGCCGTCTGGATGAAGACTTCTGCTCGTCTGGAGGACCACTTCTCCCTGCTTCGATGAAGACTTCTCCCGGCTTCGTTGAGGACTTCTTGCCGCCTCACTGAGGATTTCTTCCGGCTTCGTTGAGGATGGATGTCGGCTCTTCAAAACTGTAAGTGGATTTTCAGGGGTTAGTGTTAGTTTTTTTTAAGGGTTTATTGGGTAGGTTTTAGTTTTAGATTAGGGTTTGGGCAGCAATAGAGCTAAATGCCCTTTTAAGGGCAATGCCCATACAAATGCCCTTTTCAGGGCAATGGGGAGCTTAGGTTTTTTTAGTTAGGGTTTTATTTGGGGGGTTGGTTGTGTGGGTGGTGGGTTTTACTGTTGGGGGGTTGTTTGTATTTTTTTTAAAAGGTAAAAGAGCTGATTTCTTTGGGGCAATGCTCGCAAAAGGCCCTTTAGGGGGCTATTGGTAGTTTAGTTTAGGCTGGGTTTTTTTTTTTATTTTGGGGGAGCTTTTATTTTGATAGGGCTATTAGATTAGGTGTAATTAGTTTAAATAGCTTGTAATCTGTTTTTTTATTTTGTGTAATTTAGTGGGGTTGTATTTAATTTAGGTATTTGTATTTAATTTAGGTAATTTATTTAACTGTAGTGTAAGATAGGTTAGGTTTTATTTTACAGGTAAATTTGTATTTATTTTAGCTAGGTAGTTATTAAATAGTTAATAACTATTTAGTAACTATTCTACCTAGTTAAAATAAAAATAAACCGTAAGCTAGATACAATGTAACTATTAGGTATATTGTAGCTAGCTTAGGGTTTATTTTACAGGTAAGTATTTAGTTTTAAAATAGGAATTATTTAGGTAATGATAGTAGGTTTTCTTTAGATTTATTTTAATTATATTTAAGTTAGGGGGTGTTAGGGTTAGGGTTAGACTTAGGTTTAGGGGTTAATAAATTTAGTATAGTGGCGGCGACGTTGGGGGTGGCAGATTAGGGGTTAATAAATATAGGTAGGTGGCAGCGATGTTAGGGACAGCAGATTAGGGGTTAATAATATTTAACTAGTGTTTGCGAGGCGGGAGGAGTGTGGCGGTTTAGGGGTTAATATGTTTATTCTAGTGGCGGCAATGTCCGGAGCGGCCGATTAGTGGTTAATAATTTTATTTTAGTGTTTGCGATGCGGAGAGGGCCTCAGTTTAGGGGTTAATAGGTAGTTTATGGGTGTTAGTGTACTTTTTAGCACTTTATTTATGAGTTTTATGCTACAGCTTTGTAGTGTAAAACTCAGATTTATTGACTTTAGAATGCGTTACGAATCTAGCGGGGATAGGCTGTACCGCTCACTTTTTGGCCTAAAAAGTGGAAGTTCCCATTGAAAAAAAGACTTTACGAAAATTGAGTAAGTTAATTTGCGGTACGGCCAAAAAAAGTGTGCGGGACAGCTGTACCTACAAGACTCGTAATAGCAGCGGTAGTGAAAAAGCAGCGTTATGAGGCTTAACGCTGCTTTTTTACTCATAACGCAAAACTCGTAATCTAGTATTTATTTTTTTGTGGATTTAATTTTTTCAGCGGAAATAGCTGTTTTTATTTTATCCCTCCCTTTCTAGTGACTCTTATGTGGTCTCCCTCATCTTGGGTATTTCTATTCATACGTCACTAGCTCATGGCTCTTGCTAATTACATGAAAGGAAACATAATTTATGTAAGAACTTACCTGATAAATTCATTTCTTTCATATTGGCAAGAGTACATGAGGCCCACCCTTTTTATGATGGTTATGATTTTTGTATAAGAAGCACAATTTTATTTCCAGTTCCTCTTTTTGTATGCTTTTTTACTCCTTATGTTTTCACCCCACTACTTGGCTATTCGTTAAAGTGATTGTGGGTGTGGTGAGGGGTGTATTTATAGGCATTTTGAGGTTTGGTAAACTTTGCCCCTCCTGGTAGGATTGTATATCCCATACGTCACTAGCTCATGGACTCTTGCCAATATGAAAGAAATTAATTTATCAGATAAGTTCGTACATAAATTATGTTTTCCCCTCTCAGGCGCTCTATGGGGAAAACCACTATACTGGATGTTAGAAGTCACTTTTTTATATAATGTCCATTGGGTTGCCATGCTCATTAGCATACATTTGCATAAATAATTATAGAGCATAACTCAGAAACTTAAGCTGCTAGGACTGATTTTAAATACGTATTTGATATAATTAGATTTAAACACACATAGATTTAGTTTGACCATAATAGGACCTTAATTTCTATATTTATTCTTTATTTTATACATTGAGCTGAATCTTAAAAATACTGGCCATTTTGGTAAAATGCTGGCTAGGTGGCAACCCTAAATGTACAAAGTTTTTTCTAAATGTTGCAACTAAACACTGTCAGCTCTTTTAAAGATCAAGCTTGTTGTCAAATCCCCTTCAAATATGTGCACTTGCTTTTCTAAATCAAGAGAAGGGTAAAAAATAACAAGTGTCTGTTGTGGGCACATGGCATTGTTTGCCAGGCGTATATATTGCACGATTCCATCACATGTAAGCAAATTGTATAACATTGCTATTAAAAATAAAATAGAAATATCATGATCTGGCTAATGTGCATCAGCACACAAACCTAAATAGTCTCAGGAGCTTGCGTCTTGAACATTATATGGTAGCAGTGTCTGCATTTGCAAATGCTCAATAGTATATAATGTTAAAAGAAAATAGTTACAAACAGTGCTCCAATAAGGCACCCAGGACACACATGCATGCTCTAAGTATGCTCTTTAAGAAAGAACACCAAACACCAAAGTCAATTTTATAGAACATGACACTTTGAAAGTTGTTTAAAAATTGCACGCTCTGTCTGAGCAATGAAAGTTTTGTATTGTATTTCTCTTTAATCTAGTTAGCTACCCAGTCACTATTTCAGGATTCTGCTGTTTCTGCAACTCTGGCACTTAATCCACACAACCTCTTAAAGACACAAATCAGTAAAAGGGTATAGAAACCCTAAAATGAATGAAACAACACAGTATACATAAAAATACCTGATGCAATGACTATTTCATCAGGTTTAACCACCAACTGTGTATATCCTGTTTAAAAACTTAATACACATCTATGGGAAATGTTTGCAGAGTAAAGATCAATCATTACTGTTCCAAACATAATTTAAATAATATACACAGAATTTGTGTATTTGTAACGGAGAATATGTTTTTGACTTCCCTTCCATCCAAACTAAATGATTAATTCCTATAAACTGTATAAAATACAGTTAAAGAGGCAGTGCACACCAGTTTTTCATATAACTACATGTAATAGACACTACTATAAAAAGAACATGCACACAGCGACCATCATCATGGCCGCACAGTAATGTAGCTCCGATCGAGGGCCCCTTCCAAGGCTAAAATTACAGACACCCCGGGACTGCAAATTGGGCTGAAATATCTGCATCATACAACCGGAAATCCAGGAGCACACTGTGGGATAAGTAGAAACCAAAACCGTGCAGCGGAATGCTCCGAAAATGGCGTGTACCTCCATCTCCTTATTTCAGGCTGACAGCATTGCCTGTTAGTGTGAGGCCTACAAGAAATGCATAGTTTAATAACCCACCATCCATAGCTGCAAACATCGGCTCCTAATAGCCTGCTAATATCACAAGCTTATCAAGCTACACTCACAGCTTGTAGTGCTACTCCTCTGGGCCACAATGCCTGCTTAAAGCCTATAATCCAGTGCAAACCTCAGGGACAGACATCCTCTAGCACAAGCACCTGTGAAGGCTAACTCTTAAAGTAAGTGGATTCTAAGTGCACTTCTATAACCCCTTACCAAGGACTGACCACTTTTACTATGTAGATCACATAGACTCTATATAAGACACCGCAGACCTTACATCACAACAGTATATTGACAGGCCCACGTCGGCCACTAATCCTACAGGTCTGCTGCAAGCAATCACTGAATCTACTCACAATTTCACAGTATATGAGACACCTGTATTAAAACCTACCATATAAATATATACTGCCCTCAGAATCAGTACCAAAACTGTACTCCTTTCATATTATTGCACTAAAGAGTGCTACTACGCACTTAAGCCACGCAAGATGGTTTCCAGGAGAACTCCTCGCCCAGAAAAATCTAGCAAAGGACCTCCAGCGACTAGCTATAAAATGAATAATTTCTTCAAGATATTTGAAACATCTGTGACAGGACCCTGGAAAATTCCCAAGCCTCTGAAACTGCATCTGAGGACATAGCTCCATAAACACTTTTAAACTAAAGCAGATCTCTGTAACCTACCAACCAAAGCAGAAGTGGAGAAGCTCATCAAAGATGAACTTACAGAGGTTAAAAAATATCTATCTGACATAGGTGGCAGAGTGATGCAAATTGAAGAAGACATGGAACGATATAAATAAATATAATAATGATGCAGACCTACAGAACGGTACCATCCAGGTGCATGACACACAGATACAGCAACTCCAAGCCCAGTAGAAGACCTAGACAACAGGGAAAGATGCCAAAACCTTAGGATTAGGGGAGTCTCTGAGGTTACCCCTAATCTCCTACAGTATCACCTTCAGCAAGTGTTCCAGTTCCTCTTGAGAGATGATACCGCTACTATACCTATGTAAAGAGCACATTGAGCACTACGCCCCAAACCGCCAGATGATAAACCTCCTAGAGACATAATCCTCAAATTCCATAACTTCAAAAACAAAGAAAGAATAATGCTTGGCTCTAGGAAACTTCGGGCAAATCACCTTTGAAGGTGACACCTATACAGATATACGCTGACCTCAGCACCATCACCTTAGCACAAAGAAAAGAAGGCTAAGTACCTGACAAACCACCTTCAAGACCTCAAAATCCCATATAGATGGGGGGATTCCCATTCTGCCTCAAGGTACTACACAAGTCAAGAATAGCAATATACAGAACGCTAGACGACCTAGAACACTTCTGCAAAAATCTAAACATTCCTGCTCCATTCATACCCTCACTTAAATCTGCTAACACTTCAGAGATTCTCCCAACACTCTACCCGCCAAAGCAGCAACAATCCAAGCTGGACCACAGTCCAAAGGAAAAATACCAAATCTTCTCTACAAACAAATCAAGAAGAAGAGGACCCATCTGAGTTACTACATTACCTGTACAGGCCCAATTACAGTGACTCACTTTGGTGATGTATACTTATTACTTTAAGAACTCATTCCACAGGGCATTTGTTCTGCCCTGCCATACTCTCCCCCAGAGGAGAATGCCCGTTAAGCTATAACTATGTAGTACCCATATATCCCCCTTTTAAACCCACTCCTAATACCTTTAATCATGCCCAACACGTTCACTTACTTACTTTTTCCTGTAGCAACTTGTAAACAGCTTTAAGGAGGCGGACCATCTTTGCCGGTGTGGTGAGAGGAGCTGTAAAATCCTATAAGACACATCTGAATGCCCGTTATTTGTTTTATCCAGTAAGTGTATTTTCACTTGCATGTGTTATATTTTCAATAAATATTTTTATTTGAATCGTGCCTTGTGCGCCTGTTTATTTCTTTTCTATGTGACAACGTTTGAGCTAAGATTGGTGGAATTTCCGGCTGAAACAAGGCTGCACTACAAAGGCACAAGGATCCCAAAGGATATTGCTTTAAACCAAGTTTATTGGGTGAACTTTGAATACCAATAAGAATAACTATTTGAACTTTCATTTGCGAGAATTCAATCATTTGGCAATATAAATCCAAAAGGTACTGTGATTTATATGGAAACTTATTAATAGACAATATCGTTAATACTTATTTGTTTTTATTTAAATTTGTTCAATATTTACTTGTTTTTTGTTTCTTGTTTTTTAATTGGGTGCATTTTACATCAATATACGGTATATTTCCCACAAGTGTGCTAGTGGGTTAAAATCCCTTATTTTGGGTCTTTCCATCCTCTTATATACAGAAATAATATTTTGGTCAGTACACAAGCGCATTAGATTTTTTGTATTTTGTTCATCAGAAATCCTTGCAACCCCCTGGTCAGACCACTACATGGTCTTACTTTCCATAACATGCAACCCCATCATAAACCCCTGTTGGCGAATTTATTAAATCTATTACCAACCTCCTATTATGGAAAAACTCTCACACACACTTATTGACTACTTCCAACATAGCACAACCACATCTTTATCTAGTAGCTTAATATGGGAAGCACACAAAGCCGTAATACGGGGGGGAGTTCATAAAACAAAAGTCCATTCTAAAACTATAAAAAATGCTACAATAACTTACTCTAAAAACGCTGTAGCCTAAAAACTGCACACATGCAAACACCCATGGGCCCAGCATTGTATCGCACAATTACTTAAAACTAGAAAAGAATTTAAACTAGTAATTAAATAAAAAAGCACATAGGAAAGCGCTACACCTTAGGAAATTATACTTTACTGAAGGCAACAAAGCAGGATCCCTCCTTGCTAGGGACCTTAAAGACCCGAGCAAATAATAATTATATTCGCAAACTGGCTTCCCTAATTAATCCCACAAACCATATATATGATAGTAGGGATCATTGCCAACACTTTTAAAGACTTTTACAATAATCTATACAACATCCCTCCCTCTGCCACATCGACAAACCTTACTGAAATAGATCAGTACATCCATGATTCAGATACGCCAACATTACCAAACAATGTAACTAAACAACCAGACGAACCTATTACGACACAAGAAGTAGCTGTGGCAATAAAAAGCTTAAACCCTTAAATAAAAGCCCTGGGCCAGAAGGATTATCAGCACTAAATTACAAAACGCTTTCAACACATCCTAATCCCACACCTCACAAAATTATCTAACTCTCTTGATGACAATGACCGTTTCTCACCAAACCTACTAGAAGCACATATATCGATTATCCCCAAACCAGGGAAACCCCCTACGGAGCCAGATAGTTATCGCCCAATCTCTCTACTAAATGGAGATTTCAAAATTTATGCCAAAATCCTTGCACAACGCATAATTAAATTTTTTATCCACCCTCATCCATGTCAATCAAGCAGGCTTTGTCCCACTCAGAGAGGCTAGAGACAACACAGTCCGTGTGTTTCCTCACATGGAATACGCAAAAGCACAACAATCCCCACCATTCTGGTCTTTACCGACGTTGAGAAGGCCTTCGATAGGCTAAATTGAAATTCTTTCATAGCACCCTTACATTTCGGATTTGGCAACATCATGATACAACGAATATTTCACTTATAAACTAACCCCCACAGCAAAAGCCCCTCAAACAACTTTGCCTTTCAGGTGCTATATCTAAGGGCTCTCTCTCACAGGCTAAATCCTTGCTACATAACGCGCAATCCCTCTCCCTCCCTTCCTACACAAATCAATGGCACTGCAAACTAGGCACAGCTTTAGATACTAAACCATGGCAAAAGCTCTTCCAAAATACAGGGAAATCCTCTACATCCCCCAAAATCATTGAACAAAATCTTAAAGTTCTTCTTCACTGGTACCTGACCCCGTGCAAAAAATAATCACACCTTTATTAATAGCAAAAAATAATAAAAAGTCCACAAATCAAATAACAAGCCAGGAATCAAAACCAGAGCTGGTAGTCAGACGAGCCGAGTCAGGAGCCAAAGTGAATAGTCAGACGAGCCGAGTCAGGAGCCAAAGCGAGTAGTCAGACGAGCCGGAATCAGGAACAATGAGAACAGCAGAGTCAGGAACAAGCCAGGGATCAGGAACCAGGAGGGATGTCAGACAGCCAGGTAATACACTGGACTACAAACAGGTCTAAGACAACGCAAGGACAAAGCATGCTGAACAGAGGCCCTTTAAATAATAAGTGATAACATCACAATTCTGAGACTGCAACCTGTCTCTCACAGATGATGTATACCAGTCTGGCCATTAAAGGGCGTGCAGGAAATGAGCAGCATCACATAATATGCACCAGAGTCAGCAAGAGAGGTGAGGTAAAATGGCTGCCAGCAGCACATGGCAAAAAAAGCAGGGAAAAAACCCTGACAGTACCCTCCCTCAACGACCCCCTTCCCCACGGAAGGACAAAAGGCCTTATTGGGGAAACGGGCATTGAAGGCACGGAGAAGGGCGGGAGCATGAACATCAGAGGAGGGAACCCATGAATGCTCCTCCGGACCGTATCCCCTCCAGTAAACCAAAAACTGTGACACGGCCCTTGGACATACGAGAGTCAATAATGCTGCTGACCTCATATTCTTCATGGTTGTCAACAAAGAGAGACATGAAAAAACATTGGAGATGCGCATTGCTGGAGGAAGGTCAAGAGCGTAAGGCCACAGGATTGACCCGTCGGAGTATTCAAAAAGGACCTACATAACAGGGGAGCCAGTTTATTGGAAGGCACATGAAGATTCAAGTTGCGAGAAGACAGCCAAACCCTCTCACCAACCTGGTAGGAAGGCGCGGGGGCAGACGCCTACAATCATTCTGGAACTTTTGGCGCTGCATAGAATGATGAAGGCAATCCTGAATCTGCACCCACGTGGAACGGAGTTGCCGGAGATTCTCCTCCAAAGCTGGAATACCCTGAGCATGAATGAATCGGGCAAGAAGGATGGTTAAAACCCATAATTCGCCATAGGGGATAACTTGGAGGAAGCATTAATAGCACTATTACGAGCAAACTCTGTCCAAGGGTAACAGTTCAGACCAATTATTGTGGTGATCTGAGACATAGCAACGGAGGAACTGTTCCAGAGCTTGATTAGTCCGTTCACAGCCCCATTGGATTGAGGGTGATATGCAGAGGAGAAGGATAGTTGGATCCCCATTTGAGCACAAAAGGAATGCCAAAATCTGGAGACAAACTGGCTACCCTCGGTCCGACACTATCTCCTTGGGTAACCCATGTAAACGGAAGACCTCCTGGGCAAAAATTGAAGCAAGTCCTGAGCGGTAGGCAACTTCTTCAAGGGAATGCAATGTGACATTTTAGAAAAACGGTCAACCACCATAAGGATAATAGTATTGCCATTGGGATCAGGGAGCTCGACAATGAAGTCCATGGTCAGATGATTGTCCAACGGACGCTCACCATTAGCAATAGGTTGAGAACACCCACAGGAAGACATCGAGGAGTCTTATTCTGTGCACAATCTGAGCAGGAGGCAACATATGCAGCAACATCAGAACAAAGACCTGGCCACCAGAATTGTCGAGTGACAGACCCAAATCATTTGGTTCTTACCTGGGTGACCTGCGGCTTTAGGATAGTGGTAAGTGTGCAAAAGTTTAGTTAGAAGATTCTCAGGAACAAAACACTTACCACTAGGTTTCTCAGGAGGTGCATTGGTTTGTGCAGCCAGGATCTCCTCCCCAAGGGAGAAGTCAAATTAGTACGTATAGGTAGCCAAAATATGGTCAGGAGGTATAACTGGAGTAGGTACAGACTCCTCCTTGGACAGAGGCAAAAATTGTTGAGAGAGGGCATCAGCCCTAACATTCTTACTACCAGGCAGGTAGGAGACCACATAATTAAACTGAGACAAAAATAGCACCCATCTGGCTTGTCGGGGCGACAAATGTTTCCTGCAGATAGATAAGTTAAATTCTTGTGGTCAGTAATATGAGCACTGGTACGCTAGTATGCTCGAGAAGATGCCTCCATTCCTTGAGTGCCAAAATTATGGCCAGTAATTCCCTGTCGCCAATTTCATAATTACACTCCGCTGGAGACAATTTCTTAGAGAAGAAACCGCACGGATGCAAGGAACCGTCAGGCGTAGGACATTGATACAAGAGGGCACCTACTCCAGTCTTAGACGCATCAACCTCAAGAATTAAAGGCAGGACAGGGTTAGGCTGAGGCCAGAACTGGAGCGGCAGCAAAGGCAGTCTTAAGACTATCAAAGGCCTTAATGGCAGTAGGTGACCAATGGAGCGGATCATTCTCTTTACGGGTCATGTCTGTGATAGGTTTGACCAAGGGAGAAAAGTTTTTAATAAACTTTCTATAGTAATTGGCGAACCCCAAAAAACATTGAATAGACTGAAGACCAACTGGGCGAGGCACTGCAGACAACTTATCAGGATCCATGGAGAACCCTGCAACAGAGATAACATAACATAGGAAGGTTACTTTGAGTCTGATGGAACTCACATTTCTCGAGTTTACAAACAGGCCATTATCACGTAATCTCTGAAGAACCCGGTGTAACATCAGAACGATGAGCCTCAAGTGTGGGTGAGTGTATGAGGATGTCATCTAAGTACACCACAACACAATGTTGCAACATATCTCGTAGGACATCATTAATAAATTCCTGGAAAACAGCAGGAGCAATACATAGACCAAAGGGCATTACAAGATACTCATAATGCCCGCTCCTGGTGTTTAAATGCTTTTTTCCATTCGTGGCCCTCCTTGATCCTAACAAGATTGTATGCTCCTCTCAAATCAAGTTTAGAAAAGACCGTAGCTCCCTTGAGGCGGTCAAAGTGTTCCGTAATGAGCGGAATAGGGTAAGTATTCTTAATGAATTAGAAGGGGAATAGAGGACAGCACCAATGGGAAGAAGTATACACGCTCACTTCTAATATGAACAACAGCCCTAACAATCTTGTTCTAAATAACAGTACACAAAATGGATTGAAGGAGCGCCTCAAGATGAGGCTTAAGTATACTCAGGAGAATCTAAGTGTCAAGTGACAGAAAGTGACAATGTGTTAAATATGAGGTGAGTAGAGGTATATATAGTGAAAAATATAATTAATTAATGCTTAAAGAACAAATTGATGCAAATGAGTACAAATAAATAAGTGAAATCAGAATAAACAGTAGGGGTTAGGCCACAATAAAGGAAATGCAGATAAAATGCTGATATGAGGCAGATAAAACAACAGAATATATTAAAAATACATAAAATAAAAACAGATACAGACAACTTTCACATGTTATAAACAGAGCAAGATTGGCCAATCTAGACAAGTCCCGGAAAAAAAATAATGTGCACAAATCTTTAAGATGTGATACAAAGAAGGGGGATGAATCCCAAATTAAAAATGTTTAAGCAAGATCCCAATGAAGTGAGTCCAAGTAGGTATCCAGAAATAATTAAAAACCTGTGAAGGAAAAAAGAAGAAAACTACACAACCTAATAAAAATAATTAGCGAAAATAAGAAATGCGCTCATCAAAAAGAACTCGGGCAGGTATGTTGTTAGCAGCAAACAGTCTATGCATTTCAGCCTACTACAAGGCCTTTATCAGACTAAACAGCTGAGATATTTTGGAATATTAAAGGCCATGTGGGCCTATCAGATACAGAGGGGTGTGTTATTGTGCCAATTATGTCTTGTCAAATACTTATGATGAAAAATGTATTGCCGCTTTACTTAAAATACATGTTGTCTTATGAGTTATGAATTTATCGGACGGATAATAGATGAAAAGTAGTGTATATCTAAAGTGGCTCCATGATTATATCCTCATAGATATGTTATTATATTTTCGTTACTATTTCCGCCATTTGATAGTGGGCATTACGTTTTAACAAGCGGTTCATTCTGTTACTAATTTCCGCCATTTTTATATGGGCATTAGTTTGAAAAGCGGTCATACTAGCCAGTAGGGGATAAAAGGAGGTAAAAAAAGATACATTTCTTTATGGTTGATGTAACGAAAAAAACAGATTTAGCTTTAAAGAAAAAATTATATCATTTGACTTCTTAAGAGGATTCTGAAGTCTATAGCGTAACTCATAATAGTGATCTATAACTGTGCTGAAGAGCTCTGATGGTACTATTACGGCCATTGTACTTCAGTAAATAATTCATATCAATGTATGTGTTGTCAGCTGTTATGTGTAAACAATCGAAACCTAGATTGGGATAAATAAACGGAGGGTATGGAAATGAAATACAAGGTAAAATATATGTCATTTAAAAGAAGAAATGTGCCAGAATAGGAATAGGAAAAATATCATTAAAAATTTATCAATCAGGGGTTAAAAGTTGCTAGCCCAAAGTAAAAAAAGTTACTAGGGTCCACGTAAAGGGACAGTCTAGTCAAAAATTAAAGCTTTCATAATTCAGATAGGGCAATGCAATTTAAACCACTTTCCAATTTAATTTTTATCATCAAATTTGCTTTGTTCTTTTGGTATTCTTTGTTGAAAGCTAAACCTAGGTAGGCTCAAATGCTAATTTTTGTTGAACTAACCCTATCAATTGTATTATTAAACGAATCCCACCACTAAACTGTAAAATAAGAGGCAACACTGCTGAGATTATGCATCAACAGTGCAAAACTACTAATAGCCCTACACTGGAAATCACGGCAAATACCAACACTAAGATGTGGCCTTAACAAAACGGATGAACCTATATCACTTGAAGAATACTGGCTACTATAAGAGAAATAAGTCCACGTTCTTCAACAACATTAAATTCTAATTGGGAATCTATCACCCATCCCGACCCCCAAGCACGAATAGCCTCCACAAGTCACCTCACTTAATACCTCAACCACACTGAACATGGTTGCTCGTAACAGAACCCCTTCCTAATCAAACCCAGCACCCTTGAACTTATCAGCTCATTTTCAGTCTCAACCTCAAACATTATTATCTGTGGCGCCCCCTCTTTCTTCTTCCCTCTCCAAGTTGTTCCCCCTTTTCCTTCCTTTGTCCTTCCTTCGCCTATATATATATACAGGGAGTGCAGAATTATTAGGCAGAATGAGTATTTTGACCACATCATCCTCTTATGCATGTTGTCTTACTCCAAGCTGTATAGACTCGAAAGCCTACTTACCAATTAAGCATATTAGGTGATGTGCATCTCTGTAATGAGAAAGGGTGTGTGGTCTAATTACATCAACACCCTATATCAGGTGTGCATAAATTATTAGGCAACTTCCTTTCCTTTGGCAAAATGGGTCAAAAGAAGGACTTGACAGGCTCAGAAAAGTCAAAAATAGTGAGAATATCTTGCAGAGGGATGCAAGCACTCTTAAAATTGCAAAGCTTCTGAAGCTGTGATCATCGAACAATCAAGCGTTTCAATCAAAATAGTACAACAGGGTCGCAAGAAGGCGTGTGGGAAAAACCAAGGCGCAAAATAACTGCCCATGAACTGAGAAAAGGTCAAGCGTTGCAGGCTGCCAAGATGCCACTTGCCACCAGTTGGCCATATTTCAGAGCTGCAACATCACTGGAGTGCCCAAAAGCACAAGGTGTGCAATACTCAGGAGACATGGCCAAAGGTTAAGAAAGCTGAAAGACGACCACACACTGAACAAGGACACACAAGCTGAAACGTCAAGACTGGGGCCAAGAAATATCTCGACTGATTTTTCTAAGGGTTTTATGGACTGATGAAATGAGAGTGAGTCTTGATGGGCCATATGGATGGGCCCGTGGCTGGAATGGTCCGACTCAGAACGCCAGCAAGGTGGAGGTGGAGTACTGTTTTTGGGCTGGTATCATCTCAAAGATAGGCTTGGTGGAGGGCCTTTTTCGGGTTGAGGATGGAGTCAAGCTCAACTCCCAGTCCTACTGCCAGTTTCTGGAAGACACCTTCTATCAAGCAGTGGTTACAGGAAGAAGTCTGCATCCTTCAAGAAAAACATGATTTTCATGCAGGACAATGCTCCATCACACGCGTCCAAGTACTCCACAGCGTGGCTGGCAAGAAAGGGTATAAAAGAAGAAAATCTAATGACATGCCTCCTTGTTCACCTGATCTGAACCCCATTGAGAAACCTGTGGTCCATCATCAAATGTGAGATTACAAGGAGGGAAAACAGTACACCTCTCTGAACAGTGTCTGGGAGGCTGTGGTTGCTGCTGCACGCAATGTTGATGGTGAACAGATCAAAACACTGACAGAATCCATGGATGGCAGGCTTTTGAGTGGTCCTTGCAAAGAAAGGTGGCTATATTGGTCACTGATTTGTTTTTTGTTTTGTTTTTGAATGTCAGAAATGTATATTTGTGAATGTTGAGATGTTATATTGGTTTCACTGGTAAAAAAAAATAATTGAAATGGGTATATATTTGTTTTTTTGTTAAGTTGCCTAATAATTATGCACAGTAAAAGTCTCCTGCACACACAGATATCCCCCTAAAATAGCTATAACTAAAAACAAAACTAAAAACTACTTCCAAAACTATTCAGCTTTGATATTAATTAGTTTTTTGGGTTCATTGAGACATGGTTGTTGTTCAATAATAAAATTAATCCTCAAAAATACAACTTGCCTAATAATTTCTGCACTCCCTGTATATAGAGTTTGTAATCTAGTATAAAACTTTTTAAAAACGTACTTAGAAAGCTCCAGTTTAGCATTGGTGGTGAGGATAGGTTGGGAGACCCAGTGAAAGGGGCTGGGAAATCAGAAAGAGCAGACCCTCCCCCTTCACTGCATATGAAAAGACTAATTACACAAACAGGAGGAAGTAGGATCTGTAGACTTCAGGTCTACATCTGATACTTTGGAGTTTGGTTGGTTAGGAGTTAAAAAAAAAATAAGCAAACACTCTCCCAAGTGGGCTGTATAAATGGATCATCTTACAAAACATTTATGCAAAGAAAAATCTAGTGTCCCTTCAAGTCAGTTTAAACTTTCATTAATCAGACAGAGCATACAATTTTAAACAACTTTCCAATTTATTTTGTTATCAAATTTGTTTTTTTCTCTCTCTCTGTAATCCTTTGCTGAAAGTATGCTCAGGAGCAGCAATGCACTCCTGGGAACTAGCTGCAAATTGTTGGCTGCACATATTTGCCTCTTGTCTTTGGCTCACATGAAGTGTTCAGCTAGTACCCAGGAGTGCATTGCTTCTCTTGAGGTTTACTCTTTAACAATGGCTACCAAAAGAACAATTTCATAACAGAAGTGCTTTCAAGTGATGAGTGGTCCCCTTGGTTTGAACCTATCACCCTTATAAGTGTATTTACCTGCTATAACTATTTACTTACATTGTATAATTTACACTTACAGAAATGGTAACAGTGCACCATATTAAATTTACTTGACAGATGAGATTGTTTCGTATTAAATTGAACTTTCATGGAAAAAGAGTTTCAAAGTCTGAATTCTAGTTTCATCAACTCAGATGGAGGGGGTAGATTTATCATAAGTGCGAGCGGACATGATATGATGTAGCGTATCATGTCCGCTGCACATCGATAATGCCCGACAGCATACGTTGTCAGCATTTATCATTGCACCAGCAGTTCTTGTGAACTGCTTGTTACAATGCCGCCCCCTGCAGATTCGTGGCCAATCGGCCGCCAGCAGGGGGGGAGTCAATCAGCCGATCGTATAGGATCAGGTTGATTTCTGTCTGCGGCCTCTTTAGAACCGCTTTTTCATAACTTCTGTTTCCCGGCAAGCCTGAAGACTCACGCGGAAACAGGGGCATCAAGCTCCATAGGAGCTTGATAAATCGGGCCCCGGAGAGTGCAATAAAAAAAAAATCTTTCCCAATTTAACTTTTATTATCAAATTGACCTTGTTGTCTTGGTCTTCTTTGTTGATACTTGAGATTCTGGGAAGCAGGATAATTAGTATTATGGTGTTAAAGGGATATGGAAGTAAAAATGTAAACCTTCACAGTTTAGATCTGTTAGTAAATTTACCTCTTTCTGTTGGTATCTTCTGTTCATACCTTAATTCCTTTCCACGCGAGCATACTGAGGTAGGCTCAGGAGCTTGCATGTGTATTGAGCACTATATGGCAGCAGTGTTTGCAACAATGTTATACATATAGGGGCCAAATTATCAAGACCGCTGCTCCATAACTTGTCTGCCTGCTCTGAGGCCGCGGACATCAATCCGCCTGATCCTATACGATCGGACTGATTGACACCCCCCGCTAGTGGCGATTGGCCGCAAATCTGCAGGGGGCGACATTGCACAAGCAGTTCACCAGTACTGCTTGTGCAATGATAAATGCAGACAACGTATGCTGTCAGCATTTATCGATGTGCGACGGACATGATACGCTACAGGGGGCGGCATTGCACAAGCATTTCCCCAGTACTGCTTGTGCAATAATAAATGCCGACAGCATATGCTGTCGGCATTTATCGATGTGCGGCGGACATGACACGCTACATCGTATCATGTCCGCTCGCACATTAATATAAATCGGCCCCATAGTGTTCAATAAACCATGCACGCTCTTGTGCCTACCTCAGCATGCTCACATCAAATGGAGCTAAGGTATGAACTTAAGATACCAAGAGGAAGATGTATATTTCATAACAGAATTACATTGGAAAGTTTGTTTTTTATAGCATGCTCCGTTCAAATCATGAAACTTTAATTGTGAGATTGATAACAGTAAAGGATAGATTTTAAGTGGCGCTCCATTGTTAGCGTGGGTCTCGATAATCAATATCGTGCCACACTAACTTGACCGCGTCTACAAGTTAAAAGTAAACATGTTCGAACAAGAGCTCCATTAGAGTCTATGGGGAGAAGAAGTTAACGCGGTTGTGATATCCAAAGCCCTTAAAGGGACATTATACTCTAGATTTTTCTTTGCATAAAGTTTTGTAGATAATGCATTTATATAGCCCATCTGGGAGTGTTTTTGTAACAATGTATAGTTTTGCTTATTTTTTAATAACATTGTGCTGATTTTCAGACTCCTAACCAAGCCCCAAGCTCCTACTGGCTCCCATTTGTGTAATTAGTCTTCTCATATACAGGGAAGGGGGGAGGGGGAGTATCTGCCCTTCCTGCTTTCCCAGACCCTTTCACTGGCTGTCCCAGCCTAACCTCATCAACAGTGCTAAACTAGGAGCTTCTTAGTAAGTTTTTAAAAGGTTTTTATACTGGATTTTTAGATCAGTATCTGTGCATATTATTCCTTATAGTAGTGACTATTACATGCAGTAATATGAAAATTGGTGTATACTGTCTGTTTAAGTTAGCACGTGTCAGGTTTCACTCGCACGTAAAAAAAATATTTTCAACTTGTATTGCGCACTAAATATTGCACCTCTTGTAATCTGGCCCTAAGTACAGCAAACCAATTATCTCTATTACAACCTATTGCACAAGTTGGCTTCCTCTTTTTTTCACTTAAAAAAATGAATCAGTAGCGGTCCTAACACACACGAAAGACTTGGAAGGACAGTAAGTACCTCTCTTCTTCTTCTTTTTTATAGTAATATGTTTTAAGTCTCCCAGAACATGACATGAAAAAACACAAGCTAGGACCACACGTTAGTCATCCTCAAAATACCCATTTTCAACACAATGAATTATACTTGAATTCTAAAAATTCTGACATGATATATTAGTTATGCTAGAAAATTGTTCATTTATCTCTAAGGCAAATCAATATTCTACTTGTAAATCTATTCTAATTATTATACTCCTCAACTGTTTACTTAGTAGCAGCACCGCATAATATGGTAGTGTTTTATAAATAGACAATAATCATAATACATCTTTTAAAGGGACTTGGAGGTAAAAGTTCAAGATTTAGGTACAGTTTACAAATTTAAAAAAAAAAAAAAATACTTTTACCTTTATCTTGTGGTAAACTTTGTTAAAACTAAGCTCCTTTCCATGACGAATACTTAAATAGGCTATGGCAGCAGTGTTTACAATAAAGTTTGTGTAACAATGTTATATATATATATTCAGGGGTCATGGAAAAATATCATTAAAATTTATCAATCAGGGGTTAAAAGTTGCTAGCCCAAAGGTAAAAAAGTTACTAGTCCACTTAAAGGGGCAGTCTAGTCAAAAATTAAACTTTCATAATTCAGATAGGGCATGCAATTTTAAAACACTTTCCAATTTAATTTTATCATCAAATTTGCTTTGTTCTTTTGGTATTCTTTGTTGAAAGCTAAACCTAGGTAGGCTCATATGCTAATTTTTTTGAACTAACCCTATCAATTGTATTACTAAACGAATCCCCACCACTAAACTGTAAAATAAGAGCAACACTGCTGAGATTATGCATCAACAGTGCAAAACTACTAATAGCCCTACACTGGAAATCACGGCAAATACCAACACTAAGAATGTGGCTTAACAAAACAGATGAACCTATATCACTTGAAGAATATGGCTACTATAAGAGAAATAAGTCCACGTTCTTCAACAACATTAAATTCTATTGGGAATCTATCACCCATCCCGACCCCCAAGCACGAATAGCCTCCCACAAGTCACCTCACTTAATACCTCAACCACACTGAACATGGTTGCTCGTAACAGACCCCTTCCTAATCAAACCCAGCACCCTTGAACTTATCAGCTCATTTCAGTCTCAACCTCAAACATTATTATCTGTGGCACCCCCTCTTTCTTCTTCCCTCTCCAAGTTGTTCTCCCTTTTCCTTCCTTTGTCCTTCCTTCGCCTATATATATATATATACAGGGAGTGCAGAATTATTAGGCAAATGAGTATTTTGACCACATCATCCTCTTTATGCATGTTGTCTTACTCCAAGCTGTATAGGCTCGAAAGCCTACTACCAATTAAGCATATTAGGTGATGTGCATCTCTGTAATGAGAAGGGGTGTGGTCTAATGACATCAACACCCTATATCAGGTGTGCATAATTATTAGGCAACTTCCTTTCCTTTGGCAAAATGGGTCAAAAGAAGGACTTGACAGGCTCAGAAAAGTCAAAAATAGTGAGATATCTTGCAGAGGGATGCAGCACTCTTAAAATTGCAAAGCTTCTGAAGCATGATCATCGAACAATCAAGCGTTTCATTCAAAATAGTCAACAGGGTCGCAAGAAGCGTGTGGAAAAACCAAGGCGCAAAATAACTGCCCATGAACTGAGAAAAGTCAAGCGTGCAGCTGCCAAGATGCCACTTGCCACCAGTTTGGCCATATTTCAGAGCTGCAACATCACTGGAGTGCCCAAAAGCACAAGGTGTGCAATACTCAGAGACATGGCCAAGGTAAGAAAGGCTGAAAGATGACCACCACTGAACAAGACACACAAGCTGAAACGTCAAGACTGGGCCAAGAAATATCTCAAGACTGATTTTTCTAAGGTTTTATGGACTGATGAAATGAGAGTGAGTCTTGATGGGCCAGATGGATGGGCCCGTGGCTGGATTGGTAAAGGGCAGAGAGCTCCAGTCCGACTCAGACGCCAGCAAGGTGGAGGTGGAGTACTGGTTTGGGCTGGTATCATCAAAGATGAGCTTGTGGGGCCTTTTCGGGTTGAGGATGGAGTCAAGCTCAACTCCCAGTCCTACTGCCAGTTTCTGGAAGACACCTTCTTCAAGCAGTGGTACAGGAAGAAGTCTGCATCCTTCAAGAAAAACATGATTTTCATGCAGGACAATGCTCCATCACACGCGTCCAAGTACTCCACAGCGTGGCTGGCAAGAAAGGGTATAAAAGAAGAAAATCTAATGACATGGCCTCCTTGTTCACCTGATCTGAACCCCATTGAGAACCTGTGGTCCATCATCAAATGTGAGATTTACAAGGAGGGAAAACAGTACACCTCTCTGAACAGTGTCTGGGAGGCTGTGGTTGCTGCTGCACGCAATGTTGATGGTGAACAGATCAAAACACTGACAGACTCCATGGATGGCAGGCTTTTGAGTGTCCTTGCAAAGAAAGGTGGCTATATTGGTCACTGATTTGTTTTTGTTTTGTTTTTGAATGTCAGAAATGTATATTTGTGAATGTTGAGATGTTATATTGGTTTCACTGGTAAAAATAAATAATTGAAATGGGTATATATTTGTTTTTTGTTAAGTTGCCTAATAATTATGCACACACAGATACCCCCCTAAAATAGCTGAAACTAAAAACAAACTAAAAACTACTTCCAAAAATATTCAGCTTTGATATTAATGAGTTTTTTGGGTTCATTGAGAACATGGTTGTTGTTCAATAATAAAATTAATCCTCAAAAATACAACTTGCCTAATAATTCTGCACTCCCTGTATATAGAGTTTGTAATCTAGTATAAAACTTTTTAAAAACGTACTTAGAAGCTCCCAGTTTAGCATTGGTGGTGAGGATAGGTTGGGAGACCCAGTGAAAGGGGCTAAGAAAGCAGAAAGAGCAGACCCTCCCCCTTCACTGCATATGAAAAGACTAATTACACAAACAGGAGGAAGTAGGATCTGTAGACTTCAGTCTACATCTGATACTTTGGAGTTTGGCTAGGAGTTAAAAAAAAAAAAAAAGCAAACACTCTCCCAAGTGGGCTGTATAAATGGATCATCTACAAAACATTTATGCAAAGAAAAATCTAGTGTCCCTTCAAGTCAGTTAAACTTTCATTAATCAGACAGAGCATATAATTTTAAACAACTTTCCAATGTATTTTGTTATCAAATTTGTTTTTTTCCTCTCCCTCTGTATCCTTTGCTGAAAGTATGCTCAGGAGCAGCAATGCACTCCTGGGAACTAGCTGCAGATTGTTGGCTGCACATATATGCCTCTTGTCATTGGCTCACATGAAGTGTTCAGCTAGTACCCAGGAGTGCATTGCTTCTCTTGAGGTTTACTCTTTAACAATGGCTACCAAAAGAACAATTTCATAACAGAAGTGCATTTCAAGTGATGAGTGGTCCCCTTGGTTGAACCTATCACCCTTTATAAGTGTATTTACCTGCTATAACTATTTACTTACATTGTATAATTTACCTTACAGAAATGGTAACATGCACCATATTAAATTTACTTGACAGATGAGATTGTTCGTATTAAATTGAACTTTCATGAAAAAGAGTTTCAAAGTCTGAATTCTAGTTTCATCAACTCAGATGGAGGGGTAGATTTATCATAGTGCGAGCGGACATGATATGATGTAGCGTATCATGTCCGCTGCACATCGATAAATGCCGACAGCATACGATTTCAGCATTTATCATTGCACTAGCAGTTCTTGTGAACTGCTGGTGCAATGCCGCCCCCTGCAGATTCGTGGCCAATCGGCCGCCAGCAGGGGGAGTCAATCAGCCCGATCGTATAGGATCAGGTTGATTTCTGTCTGCGGCCTCTTTAGACCGCTGTTTCATAACTTCTGTTTACCGCAAGCCTGAAGACTCACGCGGAAACAGGGACATCAAGCTCCATACGGAGCTTGATAAATCGGCCCCGGAGAGTGCAATAAAAAAAAATCTTTCCAATTTACTTTTATTATCAAATTGACCTTGTTCTCTTGGTCTTCTTTGTTGATACTTGAGATTCTGGGAAGCAGGATAATTAGTATTATGGTGTTAAAGGGATATGGAAGTAAAAATGTAAACCTTCACAGTTTAGATCTGTTAGTAAAGTGACCTCTTTCTGTTGGTATCTTCTGTTCATACCTTAATTCCTTTCCACGCGAGCATACTGAGGTAGGCTCAGGACTCAGGAGCTTGCATGTGTATTGAGCACTATATGGCAGCAGTGTTTGCAATAATGTTATACATATAGGGGCCAAATTATCAAGACCGCTGCTCCATAACTTGTCTGCCTGCTCTGAGGCCGCGGACATCAATCCGCCTGATCCTATACGATCAGGCTGATTGACACCCCCTGCTAGTGGCGATTGGCCGCAAATCTGCAGGGGGCGACATTGCACAAGCAGTTCACCAGTACTGCTTGTGCAATGATAAATGCAGACAACGTATGCTGTCAGCATTTATCGATGTGCGATGGACATGATACGCTACAGGGGGCGGCATTGCACAAGCATTTCCCCAGAACTGCTTGTGCAGTGATAAATGCCGACGGCATATGCTGTCGGCATTTATCGATGTGCGGCGGACATGACACGCTACATCGTATCATGTCCGCTCGCACATTAATATATAGGCCCCATAGTGTTCAATAAACCATGCACGCTCTTGTGCCTACCTCAGTATGCTCACATGAAAAGGAGCTAAGGTATGAACAGAAGATACCAAAAGGAAGATGTATATTTCATAACAGAATTACATTGGATAGTTTGTTTTTTATAGCATGCTCCGTTCAAATCATGAAACTTTAATTGTGAGATTGATAACGCTAAAGGATAGATTTTAAGTGATGCTCCATTGTTAGCGTGGGTCTCGATAATCAATATCGTGCCACACTAACTTGACCGCGTATTACAAGTTAAAAGTAAACATGTTCGAACAAGGGCTCCATTAGAGTCTATGGGGAGAAGAAGTTAACGCGGTTGTGATATCCAAAGCCCTTAAAGGGACATTATACTCTAGATTTTTCTTTGCATAAATGTTTTGTAGATAATGCATTTATATAGCCCATCTGGGAGTGTTTTTGTAACAATGTATAGTTTTGCTTATTTTTTAATAACATTGTGCTGATTTTCAGACTCCTAACCAAGCCCAAAGTTCCTACTGGCTCCCATTTGTGTAATTAGTCTTCTCATATACAGGGAAGGGAGGAGGGGGAGTATCTGCCCTTCCTGCTTTCCCAGACCCTTTCACTGGCTGTCCCAGCCTAACCTCATCAATAGTGCTAAACTAGGAGCTTCTTAGTAAGTTTTTAAAAGGTTTTATACTGGATTTTTAGATCAGTATCTGTGCATATTATTCCTTATAGTAGTGACTATTACATGCAGTAATATGAAAATTGGTGTATACTGTCTGTTTAAGTTAGCACGTGTCAGGTTTCACTCGCACGTAAAAAAATATTTTCAACTTGTATTGCGCACTAAATATTGCACCTCTTGTAATCTGGCACTAAGTACAGCAAACCAATTATCTCTATTACAACCTATTGCACAAGTTGGCTTCCTCTTTTTTTCACTTAAAAAAATGAATCAGTAGCGGTCCTAACACACACGCAAGACTTGGAAGGACAGTAAGTACCTCTATTCTTCTTCTTTTTTATAGTAATATGTTTTAAGTCTCCCAGAACATTACATGAAAAAACACAAGCTAGGACCACACGTTAGTCATCCCCAAAATACCCATTTTCAACACAATGAATTATACTTGAATTCTAAAAATTCTGACATGATATATTAGTTATGCTAGAAAATTGTTCATTTATCTGTAAGGCAAATCAATATTCTACTTGTAAATCTATTCTAATTATTGTACTCCTCAACTGTTTACTTAGTAGCAGCACCGCATAATATGGTAGTGCTTTATAAATAAACAATAATCATAATACATCTTTTAAAGGGACTTGGAGGAGTGGCAGGACTTGTTTCACTCCTCTTACAGAGGCCTAATTAGTGCTGATTTACGGGAGAATAGCCTCAAAGTCATATTCAGATGGTACTTAACACCACTTAGAACATCCCACTACACAGAGGGGGGGAATAGGAACTGCTACAGGGGATGTAGCACAATCGGAACTTATATACATATGTGGTGGGAATGCCCTGGAGTTGCACATATCTGGACCAAATTATCAGCCCATTTAAGCTCTCTTTTAGAAGAGCAAATACTGTTAACCATGCCTCAGGGATTGTTAAATGCTCCCTTACCAAATTTTAATAAACATATTAATACTCTCATTAGAACACTATGCACGGTCACGAGGGTTAGTATTGCTAGACACTGGAAGGAAGGGGTACCGACATGGCATGAAATATTAGAAAGATTTAAAATGACATACTCCTTACATGAAACAGCAGCAACGATACTGGGCACGACTGACACATTTCACAAAATCTGGTTCTACTGGATCATGCATCAGACTTAGCCTGCTTCACTTGGATGCCACAAATACGGAGAAGTTGACAAGAGAGTGACACACTAGAAGAACTAACCACAAGAGATTATATGGATATTTGATTAATAGACCTTAAAAGACCAAATGCCAAGTTTATTTGTTCAGTTAGTTTTTGTTCGATTAATTTTAATTTTTCTTAGCATACAAAAATGAGATATATACTAGATGATCTGTTTTTTTTCTTTCAAACAAAACATAGCAGACGGGAGACATCAGTTTCAAAAACTTAACATACATATAAGATACCAGTAACAGGCTTGTAAAAACTTGAAAGCAACATGTACTGAGTTTTGTATGTCCAAGTCTGGAAAAATGACTCTGTAAATTATTGTATGAAACAGATGTATTGTTGGAAAATGTTATCTCAATAAAAATTATTTTAACATAAAGGGACTTGGAGGTAAAAGTTCAAGATTTAGGTACAGTTTACAAATTTAAAAAAAAAAAAAAATACTTTTACCTTTATCTTGTGGTAAACTTTGTTAAAACTAAGCTCCTTTCCATGACAGAATACTTAAATAGGCTATGGCAGCAGTGTTTACAATAAAGTTTGTGTAACAATGTTATATATATATTCAGGGGTCATGGAAAAATATCATTACAATTTATCAATCAGGGGTTAAAAGTTGCTAGCCCAAAGGTAAAAAAGTTACTAGTAGACTTAAAGGGACAGTCTAGTTAAAAATTAAACTTTCATAATTCAGATAGGGCATGCAATTTTAAACCACTTTCCAATTTAATTTTATCATCAAATTTGCTTTGTTCTTTTGGTATTCTTTGTTGAAAGCTAAACCTAGGTAGGCTCATATGCTAATTTCTTAGCCCTTGAAGTCCAACTTTTTGCATTTTGATAGTTTTTCACAGTTAGACACTGCCAGTTCATGATTGTCATATAGATAACATTGGAGTTATTTATGTGTCAGCACTGATTGGCTAAAATGCAAGTCTGTGAAAAGAACTGAAATAAGGGGCAGTCTGCAGAGGCTTAGATATAAGGTAATCACAGAGGTAAAAAGTGTATTAATATAACAGTGTGGGGAATGGGTAATAAATGGATTATCTATCTTTTTAAACAATACAATTCTAGAGTAGACTGTCCCTTTAATGTTAAAGATAGGAAACATTTTTACTTGTCTACTGCAATTTCTTATTCTTTTTTTCTTATTGCATGAAAATGAAGAAATGTTGACATAGAAGCAAATGGGAAAGATTTGATTTTTAAATTCTATGCTCTGACTCACACAATTTTAATTTTGACTTTTGGAAAATGTTCTAGTTCTAAATTTGTTATCTGCTTTTGTAGTAATTTAATGTATTGTACTTTGAATCATTGAATACACTTTTATTGCAGCAGCTTATGCAGATAAATGTGTAAGGAGTTCCTAGCTTGCATCTATATTTTTGTCCATAGTATTTGCATTATGGGGTGTACATGTTCAGATCTCACTGTGTGTATTTCTATACTATTTAGAAAGTTTTCAGATTTTTACACAAAGCATTTGGCTTGATGTATCCTTGCAGGTAAATTATTCTCATCATGTCAGTGGTCACTCAGCAACCGGGACATACCCCCTCTGGAGCTATGATTACAACAGGAGAGTGGAGCAGTAATATGTGTGACTGTTTTGAGGACTGTGGCATCTGTACGTATATCTGTTTGTTATATAACAATCTAACACATTTTTAAACCATTTTCCAATTTACTTCTGTTATCTAATTTGTTTTGTGGTTATTTTTTGTTGAAAAGGATACTTAGGTAGGCTCAGGAACTGCTGATTGATTGCTGCACATATATGCCTTATGTTATTGGCTCTCCCAATGTGTTCAGCTAGCTCCCAGTAGTGCATTTCCTCTTCTTCAACAAAGGATATCAAGAGTATGAAGGAAATAACATAATAGAAGTTAATTGGAAAGCTGGTTAAAATCATGAAAGAAAAATGTTGTTTTTTGTCCTATTAAAGTTTTAAAATTTATCCTGTCATTTACATTGTTTTGCAACCCAGGGGCACAGCTTGTAAAATCCTCTTGAGTGTTGTCTCATTTGCTGAAAGCCAATTAGTCACAAATATAAATGAGATCCTTCACATATCAAACAATCACTGTGCAGCATGTTAAAAAGTCAAGATTCTAAATTCCACAGAATGCACTCCAGTATCCCTGGGAGTAGTGGAAAACAATTTTCAGATATAAATGACAGGCAAAGCAGACAAAATAAATTATGAACGTTTATTGTAAAGTTATTTCACAACATATAATTAATCAAACCTTATATGGGGAATTACATTTTAAGTTTACTGCCCATTAAGGCACAGCGTATCAAACAAAAAAAAGCTGGTCCTTTTAGATAAAAACAAGATGGAAAGAAAGACATTGACCATAATTTTCCAGATGTTGAATTGCTAACTGTTCATTCCCTGCTTACATAATCAAGAAATCAGATGATTCTGGGGGTCTTAAAGGACATTCTCATGTAATAATAAAATGTTCTAATTTGATCGTGCATTTAATTATAACATTAATTCACCTCAGTATTTATGCGTTTATCCCTTGCACATAGCGTAAACACAGTCATACTTGCACTCAGGCGCCACAATACTCTGTCCTCTCCACAGCAGGATATGTCCAGAGAGCCAATTACGAGTGGCATACGCAAATAGCCCCCAATCACTTGCCATGTGCTACTCAGGACCACCATGAGTGTGTTTCTGGTGCACAAATCTAACCCTCTTGCAGAGATATAACACAGTTACCAACAAGCATAATTATTATTATTATCAGTTGTTTGTAGAGCGCCAACGGATTCCGTGGCATAATGACATAAGGAACTAGAACATTTTATTAGGTTATTTTTTACTGTGGCTTTATTTTTGTTACTTAAAAACATTTAGGTAATAAACTCTGATATGGAGGGAGCGTACTTATGTTAAACAAACATGCATACACTGTTGAACTGCATAACAAGCATTTAATTAAAAAAGATTCACAAATTAAAAATGCACTGATTATACAATAGAGTAGATACAAATGGTACACAAAATTGAACTCTGAATTCAGACTATAAAGAACCATCACTGTTAAGAATGTCAAAAAAATTTTTTCCTCCTAGGTCTTTTTGGTTTATGCTTCCCATCATGCCTAGGATGTTATGTGGCCAACAAATATGGAGAAAACTGCCTTCTGCCCTTTGCTCCAGGTGGAATTACAGCATTACGCACGCATATGCGCCTTTCTTATAATATAAGTGTGAGTATGTTGCACTTTATATATATGACATGTAGGAATCACACAGTGACTGCTCAACTTTCTCTGATTTTAGCATGTTTACAATGTTAAAACTCATATAAATTATTATAAACTCCTTAAAGTGATAGCAAAGTTAAAACATTTGCTCATTATATTTTGATACACTGGTTATGATGCATTTTTTGTACAGTGCATGCAATGCTTTTAAAAATGTTTATTCTATTATTAGTTCTGACTTACATGTAATTTTTTCGCCTGCCCTGCTCATTTTTCACTATCACCCAATCAGCACCTTTGCCGCACGGGTCACTTTCTCCTATGTAGAGCTTGCCTAAATGTCAAAACACATGCACGCTAGCGCTACCGCCACCCACGTCAAAAGTACACACACAAAAAACATGTGAGTGCCGTACGGCTAGAGTGCTGATTAGAGAACAGTTCAAACCGTTAGCTCACAAAAACAAATAGTTTTGAAGTGGACGGCCGGAGCTTGGGGCATTTGAATTTCATATCTACATTAAACAGGTTATAGCACATCTTTGTTACAACTGATTAATTAAACTCCTTCTAAAATATCACTAGCATTCTGGATCTGTGTATACAAAGTGGAAAGTTTACCATCACTTTAATAAGCAAAATTATGTTAATACTTTTGTATTTACATTTCCTTTTATTTCACATACTCTGCTATAATTAATGTAATGTGATCTTTTTAAATGTTTGCTTGTTTGTTAGGGGAAGCATCACTCTCCCCACCGGAGACTAACTTTCAGCTCTCCTAGTAAACATGCGAAAATCGTCTAAATCTCAGATGCGTGCAGTACCAATTTAGAAACTGGTGGTAACATAAAAATTCTGCATGGACTTAAATGTTTTTATGACCAGTTTCCAAACTTTACCACCTCACACAGTGGTAAGATTCAGAACATTTAGCACACCTCTCTCTCACTTTAGCGCCGCCAATTTTATTCAAAAAGATTTAATGTGTACAGTGACGTTTCAGGGATCAAACCGTCGGTTTTGGTCTGATGAAGGGGACGGTTTGATCCCCGAAACATCACTGTACACATTAAATATTTTTGTCTTGAAAGTCCAGTGAGTGCGGATCTTTACCTTCTGCGTGGATATTGATGTTCCTGACACCCTGGCACATTTTCTACTGAGGTGAGAATGAAAATCCCTCTGAACTTTTATATATATACAGTACATCTCTGTTTGCAGTATCGGGAGTTCGTCTTGAGAGTGCGGTTCCCACTTATTGAGATTATGAAATTGTCTTGAAGAAGGCCTCAGAATAGGCCGAAACGTCGACATTCTCTAATATGTGAAATTTGTAAATATGAATAAAGAATACTTATAGTATAAAGCCCTGTGAGTGTCCTCCATCTACATAATTGCTCTCTCTCTCTCTCTCTCTCTCTCTCTCTCTCTCTCTCTCTCTCTATATATATATATATATATATATATATATATATATATACTTTTCCCAGGAATCCCAGACACATAACTACATAACTTGAGCCCTGCTACTGCTAGCAGTCATATGGGATCCATGGCCTGCTGGAAGTGGACATGACAGAAATATGTTAAGCAGTAATCAAGGGGGGGGGGGGGGGGGAGTAAAATTAGGTTATAGTAAAGCAAAGCCAATTGACAGGTTTCCTTATGCAGTTGGTACTGTTGACACCATACAGCAATAGCAGCTATGTATACTAAGAGCAAAGGTGGAAACTTTAACACCTAAAACATTTAAATCTAAATGGCTTTGCTTTCATATGCAAAAAATGTATATAGTGTTCTATAAAAACAGGGGTATATTTTTTAATATACGTAAGAGATAAGAAGCTGCATGATGCTTCCTTTATTAGTGTCTTTATAATTGGCCTACCTGTTTAGTCTTCTGCTCAGCATGCAGCACTTTGACAGCTCTCACAGGAGCACAAGAACAACAGCTGAGCTGCTAAGCACAATCTCTGCTGTTCAGCTTGGCTGCTGTGTGGACAGTGCGCCCCGAGTTTTGGAAGATGGCCGCACCCACCTAGCCCACCCACCGGTTCGTGCGAACCTGGGAAATTTTAGGAACTGGATCACACGAACCAGTGGGAACCTTCTGAATACCACCACTAAGTCTTAAACTAGGCCCAAGTATGGAGCTGGTTGGACCACCTGTCTGTCACACATAAACGTGGAAGGAGGGAAGAACACAAAATAGCATAAGAATTAAATATATATTTTTAATCTATAAAGTCACATTTATAGAAAAGATTATAGTGGTGTAGTTGTGAATGTCACTTAGGGTCTACTGGTAAGTTTATGAACCTTTAAATTTACCATCACTTCAACAGAGGTATTTTATTTTGAAGTATCATTTTTATCCTTATTTTGAGGTGACTTAGGACTCAGTGCACCTTGAGTAAAACTTTGATTATGTGTTTTAAGGCCATTGCAAGAGTTAAACACACTAAGGGACCGATTTATTAAAGTGCGAGCGGACATGATATGATGTAGCATATCATGTCCCCCGCACATCGATAAATGCCGACAGCATACGCTGTCGGCATTTATCATTGCACAAGCAGTTCACCAGAACTGCTTGTGCAATGCTGCTCCCTGCAGATTCCGATCGTATAGTACAGGGCGGATTGATGTCCGCAGCCTCAGAGCAGGCGGACAAGTTATGGAGCAGCGGTCCCAGTCTGGTGCTGTGCATAATCACACTGCAAGATCAGCTGTGTTGGCTGTGTCTCTCCTCCTGTTTATAGTAATTTGACACTGTAGCTAGCTCCTCCCCTGCATCTCTGCCCTCAGAGTGTTATAGGCAGCCCTGGACAAAAAGAATAGGAGGGAGGGGCAGGCCAAGGCAGAATAGATAGGGTGTTAGGTCAGTGGGAGGTGTAGGTGAAAGAGTAGGAAGTGGTGGCCCCTTTACTTCCAGACCAGCAGGTGTGAAGAAGCTCCCGCCCTCCCTCCCTGTTCTTACAGCAGTGGTGAGAGCATTTGGCTGTGTGCTTGCTGTTTGAGAAGGTGGGAGGTCAAAGTTGGTACCTCGTGTGAGCAGGAGACAAGATGTTTACTTGTTTGGGTTTTAAGATTTATGGAGCTCCTATGGAGCAAGCACTAATACGGCTTGTCTTAGCCAATGACTTGTCAAGTTTGTTATATGTTATCTGTTTACAAGTTTGATAAATATATTGGCTGCAACCTTTATAGCCCCAGTTACAGTGTGTGTTAAGGACAGTGGATCTAAGGTAGTTAAGTTCTGTGTCTTTAAGCACTCAGCAGAATCCAGTAAAAGTGTAATATATAGCGAAGGGATAACATATAAGAGCTGGACAGTTACAAATAATTGATTAGGAGATAGTTTATGTTTCATTATAACTACTTCAACAGTGCAAGAATGCTTCTATTTTTATGGTCTTTTGGTAGAATTAATGACTGTTATAAGTAAACGTTTTGTAAATATATGTGCACATTTATTATTTGTTAAAATGAGACACTTTAATAAATTTTGACTAGTAATGCAGACTGTTTTCCGTTTACTGGTATAAATTCTAAAGTAAAGGAATTATTTTTATTTGCAATATCGTTCTGTCTAGGAAGCTTTACCTCTAATTAAAATGATATATATATATATATATATAGGGCCAGATTACAAGTGGAGCGCTAATTAACTCTCCCACTCAAGCGTTAACTTTACTAGAAGTAAGCTTTTTGAGCTTGTTGGGTTGCGCAGCTGCGCTAACCCGACAAGCGCAAACAACCGAACTTACAATATTGTGTGCGCGTTCACATATTCCCCCATAGAAGTCAATGGAAAAAAAACCATTACACCTTACTCTCGAACAAACCCAATTATATATTCTCCTCTGCACTAAACTGACATAAAAATATGAATAGTTCACATTCCAATGCTTTGCATATAGCAGAATATGTTTAATGTATTCATAAATAAATATTTATATATATATATATATATATATATATATATATATAAATGATATTTTTGGTACAATATATATCTATACCGATATATATATATATATATAAATAAAATTACACACACACATGATTGTGATATATATATATATATATAATTATATATATATATATATATATATATATATATATATATATATATATATATATATATATGAATATCTGTTTATAAATACATAGAACATATTATGCTATGTGTAGAGAATTGGAATGTGAAATATTTACAGTAAATACATAGTATAACACTTTATTAAAAATTAATATTGCATAAATATGTTTTTCATCAAATTAACTGCAAAGGGCTCCAATGGACTTATATATATGTCTATATATGTATACATATTTATTTATGTTCTTATATGTGTAAATATGTCTGTAAATAAATATATACACATATAAATACATATGTACACATATATAAACAGTTATATATATATATATATATATATATATATATATATATATATATACATGCATACATATACAATCGTTTGGAGTTGCTGTGTTCCTTGTTAAGAGTGAAATTGCCTGGTATTTCGGCTCTGGACTGACCGTAATAGGTGAGATCAGACTGATATGCTACAGAAAAGCTCTACTCTATCAAAAGCATTACTGGGCTAAAAAGAAGCTGCACCCAGGTGGTAAATCGCCATAGAACAGGCTAGCAATGGTATTGAGCTACTTGTTCGTTCCTGTGAATGCACTTTTCTCTGTGTGTATTTAGTCTCCCTAAGGTAAAAAGAGGCAACCAGATGTGGACTCCTTGTTCAGTGTGCTTAGAGGAATACTGCTACACCTCACTGACGAGGCCCAATGAAGGCCGAAACGATCGTCTGGGGTTGCTGTGTTCCTTGTTCAGAGAGGAATTGCCTGGTATTTCGGCTCTGGACTGACCGTAATAGGCGGGATCAGACTGATATACTACAGAAAAGCTCTACTCTATCAAAAGCATTACTGGGCTAAAAAGAAGCTGCACCCAGGTGGTAAATCGCCATAGAACAGGCTAGCAATGGTATTGAGCTACTTGTTCGTTCCTGTGAATGCACTTCTCTCTGTGTGTATTTAGTCTCCCTAAGGGAAAAAGAGGCAACCAGATGTGGACTCCTTGTTCAGTTTGCTTAGAGAAATACTGCTACACCTCACTGACGAGGCCCAATGAAGGCCGAAACGATCGTCTGGGGTTGCTGTGTTCTTTGTTCAGAGAGGAATTGCCTGGTATTTTGACGCTGGACTGACCGTAATAGGCGGGATCAGACTGATATACAGGGAGTGCAGAATTATTAGGCAAGTTGTATTTTTGAGGATTAATTTTATTATTGAACAACAACCATGTTCTCAATGAACCCAAAAAACTAATTAATATCAAAGCTGAATAGTTTTGGAAGTAGTTTTTAGTTTGTTTTTAGTTATAGCTATTTTAGGGGGATATCTGTGTGTGCAGGTGACTTTTACTGTGCATAATTATTAGGCAACTTAACAAAAAACAAATATATACCCATTTCAATTATTTATTTTTACCACTGAAACCAATATAACATCTCAACATTCACAAATATACATTTCTGACATTCAAAAACAAAACAAAAACAAATCAGTGACCAATATAGCCACCTTTCTTTGTAAGGACACTCAAAAGCCTGCCATCCATGGATTCTGTCAGTGTTTTGATCTGTTCACCATCAACATTGCGTGCAGCAGCAACCACAGCCTCCCAGACACTGTTCAGAGAGGTGTACTGTTTTCCCTCCTTGTAAATCTCACATTTGATGATGGACCACAGGTTCTCAATGGGGTTCAGATCAGGTGAACAAGGAGGCCATGTCATTAGATTTTCTTCTTTTATACCCTTTCTTGCCAGCCACGCTGTGGAGTACTTGGACGCGTGTGATGGAGAATTGTCCTGCATGAAAATCATGTTTTTCTTGAAGGATGCAGACTTCTTCCTGTACCACTGCTTGAAGAAGGTGTCTTCCAGAAACTGTCAGTAGGACTGGGAGTTGAGCTTGACTCCATCCTCAACCCGAAAAGGCCCCACAAGCTCATCTTTGATGATACCAGCCCAAACCAGTACTCCACCTCCACCTTGCTGGCATCTGAGTCCGACTGGAGCTCTCTGCCCTTTACCATTCCAGCCACGGGCCCATCCATCTGGCCCATCAAGACTCACTCTCATTTCATCAGTCCATAAAACCTTAGAAAAATCAGTCTTGAGATATTTCTTGGCCCAGTCTTGACGTTTCAGCTTGTGTGTCTTGTTCAGTGGTGGTCGTCTTTCAGCCTTTCTTACCTTGGCCATGTCTCTGAGTATTGCACACCTTGTGCTTTTGGGCACTCCAGTGATGTTGCAGCTCTGAAATATGGCCAAACTGGTGGCAAGTGGCATCTTGGCAGCTGCACGCTTGACTTTTCTCAGTTCATGGGCAGTTATTTTGCGCCTTGGTTTTTCCACACGCTTCTTGCGACCCTGTTGACTATTTTGAATGAAACGCTTGATAGTTTGATGATCAAGCTTCAGAAGCTTTGCAATTTTAAGAGTGCTGCATCCATCTGCAAGATATCTCACTATTTTTGACTTTTCTGAGCCTGTCAAGTCCTTCTTTTGACCCATTTTGCCAAAGGAAAGGAAGTTGCCTAATAATTATGCACACCTGATATAGGGTGTTGATGTCATTTGACCACACCCCTTCTCATTACAGAGATGCACATCACCTAATATGCTTAATTGGTAGTAGGCTTTCGAGCCTATACAGCTTGGAGTAAGACAACATGCATAAAGAGGATGATGTGGTCAAAATACTCATTTGCCTAATAATTCTGCACTCACTGTACTATGGGAAAGTGCTACTCTGTGAAAAGCATTACTGGGCTAAAAAAGCTACACCCAGGTGGTAAATCACCATAGAACAGGCTAACAATGGTATTGAGCTGGTTGTTCGTTCCTGTGATTGCACGTCTCTCTGTGTGTATTTAGGTTCACATATTATTTGTCTGCTTGTTTTGATGCTGTGTTGAAACAATAACCATTTGCACATAATGTGTTCCAGATACTGGGTATGTGTAAAAGCTTGGTACTGTAATCTGTATAATAATACTATCAAATAGGTGTGTTTTGATTGCAGAACTGAGTGGACGGAGCAATTGAACAATAGGTTGTCAATAATTCGATAACCTGCTTGGTTGCTCTGCTTCAAAGTTTCCTTGAAATGTTTTTAAATGTTGGCCACTATGTATAAAAGCGCTTGTTAGAAATGTTAGTATGTTTTAAGAAACCGTTAGCTTAGTTGCAACACAAGTTACTGTTAACTTTAGGAAATGTCAAAACTTCCTGTCCAGAAGGCATACGCTTTCTCTTTACTCATTCAGTTCAAAATCCTTATTAAATGTAGAAAAACTATAAGCAGTCAATTAATCATCATTGCTACATTCTTCTGGATATCTGAATACCAGATTAAACCTGCCTGCAACACCTTCATTCGTTCTCCAAAGAGCAGTTCAGTGCCTGAAAAGATGTTGTTGATTCAATAAACTACATTACTATTATTAATTTCATTTAATATAGGTGGTGAGAGTCCACAAGCTTGTTATTGATGGTTTCCCAAACCTCAAATGCCAATAAATACACCTCCCACCTCACTCAGTTTTATAAACTTTGCCTCCTTAGGAGATGGTGAAGCAAGATGTGCTTGATTCTTCAGTAAAAGGCGCTTCTAAGAATATTGAAACCCAGTTCCTGTCTAAGTACAGTGTTTGTCTGAGGGATGTGAAGGGAGTATTGCCTGATGATACCATGTTTTCACCTATGGGAAATCTATTCTAAGGCTCTCTGTAAATTCGATTACAGGGATTTATCTGCAACCTCCCTTTGCAGATCGACATTATACTCCTATACCATTACCTCTGCTGATATGTTTCAGTACTGGTTTGGCTGTCTGCTATATGTGGATGGGTGTCTTATGGTAAGTATAAATTGTTTTAAAGACACTCTCAGCTATGGAAGGCACTTTAAGTTTTTAATGTATATTGTATATATTAACCTTGAGACAGGTCTGTTTTATTTCCTTTCAGCAGTCTATATAGCATCAGAATGGAAATTGTGTTTATTGGGGAATTTGCTGTGCTGATGTAGCTAAGTGGCAAACTTGCTTACCTTGCAAGCGGACAGTTGAGAATTTGAATCCCTGTGTGGGTCATGTTTTTTATCATGTTGGAACAAACGGTCTGTAGATTTATTTATTTATTTTAAAATACTTACCTTTGGGCTCTGGTTATCTCCACAATCATGGAGGTTACATTTTTAAATTTTGCGATCAAAATTGCGCTCGCGATGACGCAAATTACGTCATTTTATGACGTCATCAATGTTGCAACTTTTTTTGGCGCTTAAATTTTTGCGCTTTTTATTTTAGTTTAAATAGCCGCTCCCACTTTTCTCTATGCTCTTATTATTTTCTAGAGAGCTATAACTCTTGCTTTTATATCTTTTGATATTTATCTTCTTTTTTTTTTAATAATTTTTATTCAGGTTCAGTTAACGGCTTACAATCAATGCATTTCAGTACAATCTATACAGAAAATAAATTGTTTCTAAATATACATCCAATATTAGTTGGTCAAGTTTTACATTGCATAGTTATAAAGCATTGAATAGAACAGGTAGTGAACTTCATCTTTGCCATTTAAACTATAAGTCTTCTAAATGATCTATGAGGCCACTTGTGGACCTCGTGATGTTAGGAAAAAAAGATTAATTTACAGAAGACTATCATGAACAGTAGGGGACCACTTTTGTTTCCCAAACAGTGAACCTGAGTTTTCTTGTTTTTATAGGATATACATATTATGCTCTTGTGTGTAAACTTTAGGGGCCAAAACCAAAAAGAACTATATCATGTATTCAGAGCACAGTAGGGGCCCCCTATAAATATAATATAACTTGTGAGGCCTCTGATGCTCAAAATGAAGTAGTAGTTTATAGGGCTAATATGTTTTATCAGGATGATTGGGTGGGATAGGAGGTTGTGAGGACTACTAGACCTCAGGTTATATCTTGGGAGGAAAGGCTATGCTTATGGGATCAGAAAGTTATATTTCAAGAGCGGAATAGTAAGAAAAAATTCTATGCCTATAATTACTTGCGGAGCTTTCTAAGGGGGTTATGACACATATTTATGTTATAGGTAGAAACTAATGAGATATATTAAATCCTAACAACAGGTCAGGTAACTATAACATATCAAGTGTATATATCAATAGAACAGGTTGAGAGAAAACATGATAACAGTGGTATGGTGGCTGAACTATTTGATTTTGTGCCCTAGCCCCAGTGGGTACTAAATGTAAGGCTTAACTGATCCTGTCAGAGGTATGCCTACCTTTTAAACACACAACTAATAAAAGGCAAATACCCTCTGCCTGGAATTTTAAAAAGGTGTAGGGGTTCAAATGGATTGTCAAACCATGTAGCCCTTCTCAGGAGGGGATCATAGGTTGTTATTCTAGATCTAGAGCAGATTAGTGAGTGAAATTCTGCACCGTTAATTACTTGTTAGAAATTGCTAAGGGGTATTATAAGTCATATTTATGTTCTAAATATAATCTTATAATATAAATTAAATCTTAACAACAGTTCTAGGGAGCACAACATTACAAGTATATATCACAAATATAGCAGGCTTGTAAGGAAATCATGATATCGGTGATATGACAGCTGAACTATTCAATTGTGTGCTATAGCCACAGTGGGTAATGTATTGGAGGCTTAGATGTTAATATCCTGTCAGAAATAAGCTTACATTTCAAACACAAAAATTCTAGATTACGGGTCATGAGCTTGTGTATACCTTTATATATGACACCTCTCTCCTCCTGTCCATTGTATATTATCCCCTTTAGGGTATTGCGAACGTGCTTCCCTGGCCGCTAAAAGCACGTCATCTTGCTCAGATCAATAAGTAAAAGGAAAAGAGATGTAAAGTAAAATACACACTGGCTCTAGTTTATTAAGGAACATTTCCTGGCTTCTGTTTGTCAGGATCTGACAGTACTTCTGTGATGGTGTCTGGTTAAGAAATATAGCTACTCCATCTGAGGATTCCTATGTATACATTCATGACACTTATTGAACATAATAATGGTCTATATCATACTAATCATACTAAAACTGTGTTTGGGGTAAGGGACTTATAGAGTAGATATTTAGCAATCTATATGTCAGCTCTGACTCATAAGGGTTATTTCCTAACTACTGCTTGTAATAGTCTAATAAGGCTTCTGAGACGGTGTCTGATAGAAAAAACATGACTACCCCAGCAGGGGATCTACATGTATACACCACTTAACATAAATACAGTGTTTGAGATGTGGGGGCTATAAAGAGAAAAACTAGTAGTGTCTACTACGTATATATACCCATATGTGAGAACAAAAAATTAAATGAAAATAAAAATGTCCAGACCAGTCCATACCATATATGAAGTGCAAAGAGCTTTGAGAATTATCATGTTGTATATTTACAGGAAATAAATCTGGTAAAGCCTGTGGGGTTTGTCCGTTTCCTATATTACCCTCATCCAATGCCAGCTTTTTTTTAGTAAGTTTCCATGTATGGGGTCTTCAAGTGAGTTTGCATGCCATCTCAACAGAGAATAATTTTGTTGGTAACACGATTTTGGTGAGACCCTATTCTGGTCACGAAGTTCCCCTTCAGCTCTGGACCGCAACACCCAAGATTAAAACCCTTATAATATTTCCGTATCCAGTAGTAGGTTGTTTCCTCTCTGGCAGGGTTACCTGACCGCTATGCCCAGTGGTGGCTATTTGTTCTTCCGCACCCTTCAGCTGGTAGACGCGCGGTTTAGTTAGCTTTATGCAGTCCCTTCTCATAGGAATCGGCAGAAGTACAGTGGGCTCTATGTAATGTGCGCCATGTGGGAAGACCTGTTGCATGTTTCGCCGATCTAGAGACTGTATGCGCTTTTGCACTAGTGGCGTTTCAGGATTCGAATTCTGCAGAGGTTTATCCCTGTCTGATTGCTGATGTTCAATCTGTGTCAGCACGGCTTGTATACTTTTCTGTAAGCCTTGGAAGTGCTGAGATATCAGCATCTTAATCCTTTGCTCCCATGCGTCGACTGCCTTTATTAGTCCGATCTGTGTCTTTCCATTAGGTACAGCAATGATAGTCCAAAGTAAGTGAAAGGAGGCCGTAAATTGATAGACTAATACTACCTCTACAGATATTGCTAAGTTAGACTATCTTACCCGGATAACCTGGGAGGGTGCCAAGGTCTTGTAATTAGGCCGCCACCATTGGCCTCGATGGTCTAGTTCAGCTCTCTAGGGTCATAGTGCTAGCAAGTCTGGTGTTATATGATGTGGTATTGAATATACAGTGGTAAATATGCTTCTTTCGCCAAAAATGCTGCCTAAAGCTGGTATTGATTGGTGGATTGTCCAGTTTTCGCCCGGAGCTTCTGAAGATACGGCTGCTCCCGCACGCTGCCTAGACATGCCCCCTTGATATTTATCTTAAACATCTTTTAATCATAAGAAACTATTTACCATTCCTGATAATCGCTATATTTGAGGACATTTGATATTTTGCTATTTAATGTTTTTTTTCTTTTTTTACATTTTAAAATGATATCTCAAACTCACCCTGCCTCTGATGCTACCATAGGAACTAAGCTGCCTGAACACAATTCTACCAAAGCTTAGTATGTTTGTTGTAAACAAGCTGATCTTATTTCTTCAGGTCAATTATGTGGCACCTGTGTGGAAAATGTATTACATGCTGATAATGTTTCTATGAGTACAAATACATCCACTGTTATTCCATCGCAATCTCGTGTAACGGGTATTCCTGCAGATATGAAAGATTTTATTGCTGCAGCTATAGAAAAGGCTATGACTGCTATAACGCCTTCAAATAAACATAAGAGGGCTTTACACACTTTTCATAAAACTAGTGAATTTTGTACTGACCAACAGCATACTGACGTATCTTCTACTGATAGGGGTTCCATTGATTCAGAGGATCCAACATCAGAGACAAAAATGAACAAATCTACTTTTTTGTTTAAAATTGAGCATATTCACTCTCTTTTAAAGGAAGTATTATTTACTATGGGTAATAAGGAGACTAAACCTCCTGATGATAAATCTAGTAATCGTTTAAATTCTGTATTTAAGACTACTGTTATTACTCTTGAAGTTTTTCCTATTCCAGACGCTATCTCTAATGTGATTGTTAAAGAATGGTCTAAACCTGGTACCTCTTTTAACCCTTTTCTAGGTTTAAGAAATTGTATAATTTACCTGTGGCTAATCTAGAGCTTTGGGAAACAGTCCCTAAGGTTGATGGGTCTATTTCCACTCTTGCCAAACATACTACTATTCCTATCGAAGATAGTACTTCTTTTAAGGATCCTTTAGATAGTAAGCTTGAATCGTATCTAAGAAGGGCATATTTACATACTGGCTATATTCTTAGACCAGTGATATCTATGGTTGATGTTGCTGCTGCTTCTACTTTTTGGTTGGACAGTTTAGCACAGCAGTTGTCTTCAGATTCTGAATTATCTAACTTTATTGGTTTACTTCAACATGCAAATCATTTTATTTGTGATGCAATATTTGATGTTATGCAGATCAATGTCAAATATTTGTATTTAGCTGTTTTAACTAGAAGAGCTTTATGGCTTAAATCTTGGGATGCTGACATGGGGGCCTGAATGCAGCTAAATGTATCTGTTTCCATGCTAACTTTCAGGCTCGCGAGAAATAGGAGTTAAGAAGCAGCGGTCTTAAGACCGCTGCTCCTTAACTCGTCTGCTACCTCTGAGGCAGCGGACAGCAATCAACCCGATCGGATACGATAGGGTTGATTTACACCCCCTGCTAGCAGCCGATTGTCTGCAAATTTTCAGGGGGCGCCATTGCACAAGCATTTCACTAGTAATGCTTGTGCAATAATAAATGCCGACAGCATGTGCTGTCGGCATTTATCGTTGTGCGGCGGACATTGTTAAATCGGCCCCATGGCGTCTAAAACTAGATTGTTATCTCTTTGTTTTCAGGGTAAAACTCTTTTTGGTTCCCAATTGGATTCTATTATCTCCACTATTAATGGGGGTAAGGGAGTTTTTCTGCCCCAAGACAAGAAATCTAAGGGTAAATTTAAAGCTCCCAATCGTTTCGTTCCTTTTGTCAGAATAGAGAACAGAAAACTACTCCTTCCCCTAAAGCATCTGGCTCTAATTGGAGACCATCTCCAAATTGGAATAAATCCAAGCCTTATAAGAAAACAAATCCCACCCCTAAACCTGCATGAAGGTGCAGCCCTGAAACCAGTTCTTCTGGTGGGGGGTAGATAAAACTATTACAAAGAATTTGGACAGACTCTGTCCAAAATCAGTGAATTCAAAATATTTCTCAAGGGTATCGAATAGGTTTCAGAATAAGACCTCCCATGGTAAGATTCTTTCTCACCCATGTACCAAAAACCCAGTAAAAGCCCAAGCATTTCTAAAATGTTTTTCAGATTTAGAACTTTCAGGGGCAATTGTCCAAGTTCCTAGGCAGGAACAGGGATTGGGGAGGAAAATTCTTTCAGACCAATTTTGGATCTGAAAACTTTAAATTGGTTTGTGAGAGTCCCAACTTTCAAGATGGTGACTATAAGGACTATTCAGCCTTTTGTTCAGCAAGGTCACTTCATGTCCACAATAGGCTAACCTTCACATTCCAATTCATCCAGATTATTATCGATTTCTGAGATTCTCTTTTCAAAACAAGCATTACCAATTTGTTGCTCTTCCATTTGGCCTAGCAACAGCACCAAGAATGTTCTCAAAGGTTCTCGGTGCCCTTCTATCTGTAATCAGAGAGCAGGGTATTGCGGTGTTTCCTTATTTGGACGATATCTTGGTACTAGCTCAATCTGTTCATTTAGCAGAATCTCACACAAAACAACTATTGTTTTTTCTTCAAAGACATGGTTGGAGGATCAATTTACCAAAAAGGTCACCTTTTTAGGTTTCCAGATAGATTCAGTGTCCATGACTCTATCCCTAACAGAAAAGAGACAATTGAAATTGGTTTTTGCTTGTTGAAGTTTTAGGTCTCATGATTGCAGCATCGGAAGCATTCCCTTTGCTCGTTTTCATATAAGACCTCTTCAGCTTTGCATGTTGCACCAGTGGTGCAGGGATTATACTCAGATATCACAACTGATATTCTTAAATCCCAACACTCAACTCTCTCTGACTTGGTGGTTAAACCATCACCTTATTGTTCAAGGGGCCACCTTTGTTCGTCCTACCTGGACTGTGATCACTACAGATAAAAGTCTCACAGGTTGGGTCTGTCTGGGGGTCTCTGACAGCACAAGGACTTTGGAATCCTCAAGAGGCGGGGTTACCAATCAATATCTTAAAACTCTGTGCTTTTTTCAGAGCTCTTTAGGCTTGGCCTCTATTAAAGAGAGAACCTTTCCAGTCTGTACCAGCCAGACATCCAGAGTTTCTGCCTGTTCAAGTTGGTGTAAAGTCAGCATCCTCCTCGGGAAGTCTACAAAGTAGTAAAGTAGTCTGGCTGCAGACTGGAGCTCCACTCTAGACAGGAAACATGTGACCTCCACTCAAAGTTTTTTTTATTTTATTTTTTAATCAACTTTAATGTAACAAACAACCTTTAGACAATCATTCTGAAAACGAAACATTTTGCAGCTTTCTTGTTCTTAATGTTCACTCACAGTGGTTTATGCTGATTGTCATTTATAAGGAAATCACTGTGACTGTCACTTATATTAGGTAATCACTGTGATTGTCATTTATAAGGTAACCGCTGTGACTGTCATTTATAAGGTAACCCATGTGACTGTCATTTATAAGGTAACCCCTGTGACTGTCATTTATAAGGTAATCACTGTGACTATCATTTATAAGGTAATCACTGTGACTGTCATTTATAAAGTAATCACTGTGACTGTCATTTATAAGGTAATCTCTGTGACTGTCATTTATAAAGTAACCACTGTGACTGTCACTTATAAGGTAACCACTGTGACTGTCATTTATAAGGTAACCACTGTGACTGTCATTTATAAGGTAATCACTGTGACTGTCATTTATAAGGTAACCACTGTGATTGTCACTTATAAGGTAATTACTGTGACTGTCATTTATGAGGTAACCACTGTGATTGTCACTTATAAGGTAACTACTGTGACTGTCATTTATAAGGTAACCACTGTGACTGTCACTTATAAGGTAACTACTGTGACTGTCATTTATAAGGTAACCACTGTGAATGAACATTAAGAACAAGAAAGCTGCAAAATGTACAAGGCTGAAGTTGTCTTCTTATTCAGTCAGCTTCTTATTCTGCAACTGATTTCAATTTGCAAAATAAAGATATCTAGCATTATTTTCATTTTAAATAAAATAATACACTTTCCAAAAACCTAAACAAAATTAAATTTTATAAAAAAAAAAAACTTATTTCGCAATAATCAGATGGCAAACAGGGCATAATTTTGATTGTTTCTAATAAGTAACTGATATTATAAAAGGGTTAAAATCCTTTGCGCCACTCATTTATGTGTGGAATATACAATGAGTGAGCCTCTTCATGGGACAGACATGTTATCAGCCTTGTCCAATGCTCTTTATGGCAAACAAATTGGTGACAACCTTGCTACTTCATATATTTTACCTTTTCTGAATAAGTGGTATTTTAAAAGGGTTAAAATCCTGTGGGCCACTCATTTTTGTGTGGATATATACAGGGCATGAGCCCATTTATAGCACAGACATATTTTCAGCCTGGCCCAACGCTTTTTATGACAAACAAACTGGTGCCGACCTTGTCAAATCACATATTTTATTTTTTTCTAAATAAGTTACTGCTATTTAAAGGGTTTCTTTGCCATATAAATCGTTGGGACAGTCTGAAAACACTTGGATTGTACAAAGGGGCTCACGCCCTATATAACCACACAGAAATCAGTGGCCCAAAGGATTTTAACCATTTTAAAATACTATTTACTTACTTAGAAAAGGTAAAATATATAAAGTGGCAAGGTTGGCACCAGTTTATTTGCCATAAATAGCGTTGGGCCAGGCTGAAAACATGTCTCTCCTATGATGGGGCTCACATTCTGTATATATCCACACAGAAATGAGTGGCCCAAAGTATTTTTACCCTTTCAAAATACCAGTTACTTATTCAGAATAGGTAAATGTATGAGATGACCACGTTGGCACAAGTTTGTTTTCTACAAAAAGTTTTGGGCCAGGCTGAAAACATGTTTATTCTATGAAGGGGCTCACTCCTTGTATATGAAGGGTCTCACTCCTTGTATATATCCACACAGTAATGAGGGCCCAAAGGATTTTAACCCTTTTAAAATATCTGATTCCTTTTTAGAAAAAGGTAAAATATATGGGGTGACAAGGTTGTCACCAGTTTGCTTCAAAAAGCGTTGGGCCAGGGTGATAACATGTTTATTCTATGGAGAGGTTCACGCCCTGTATATATCCACAAAAAAGTGAGTGGTCCAAAGGATTTTAACCCTTTTAAAATACTAGTTACTTATTTAGAAATTTAAAAATATATGAGATGGCAACGTTGGCACCAGTTTGTTTGCTACAAAAAGCATTGGGCCAGGCTAAGAAAATATTTATCCTATGAAGGGACTCACTCCTGGTATATATCCACACAGTAAAGAGTGGCCCAAAGGATTTTTAAGCCATTTGAAATACCAGTTATTTATTTGGAAAAAGTCAAATGAAATCGCAAGGTTGGCAATAGTTTTTTTTTTTGCCATAGAAACCATTGGGCCAGGCTGAAAACATGTTTATCCTTTGTAGGGCTTCACGCCGTGTATGTATCCACACAGAAATTAATGGCCCAAAGGATTTTAATCCTTTTAAAATACCAGTTACTTATTCAGAAAAGGTAAAATATATGAAGTGTATATCAATGAGATAGGTATAGAACTGCCTTATTCATCAAATTATGGTTCCATCTATAACCCATACACTCATATTCCTTAAGGGAGTGCAGGGGGTGCCCTAGTGGTTGGTATACAGTGTAATCCAAAGATAAATAAAAAATAAAACCACTATTTGGCACACACTTAAACACATAGGTAGATCCGTAGAAAGGGAGCCAAAAAAATAAAACAAATTTTACTGTCAAATGTTAAAATACAAATATTGGAGTATCTGGATTAAACACACTACAATGGTCTATTTCAAAATAAGACAATAATCGTTGAGTCTCTAAATTTGCAAAATTAAGCAGATTCCAACACTGTCAGACTTACTAGAATATTATATTCTAGACTTACTAGAATATTAGCTTTCTGGGTTCTATGATGGCAACTTACCTTATGTATATAATTATTAGGGTCTACAGTTTTGTAATAACTGTTTGTTCCAAATCCCCCATCCATTATTGAGATATCTAAATATAAAAAGGCTATTTTGGTGCGACTGACATTATAGGTGAAATTTAAACCTTGATCATTATTATTCATTGACTGAAAGAAATTATTTAGGTTATTTTCTGTACCTCTCCAAATTATTATTATATCATCGATATATCTTTTATACAGCATGAGGTTTGCACCAAAAGCAGAGGTGGAGAGAAAATTCATCTCCCAGCTCACCATAAAAAGATTAGCATAACTTGGTGCAAACTTTGTGCCCAATGCCGTACCTTCAAATTGTAGAAAGTATTTACTAGAAAGTATTTACTATCGAAAGAAAAGAAAATACGCTAAACTGATGTATGAGTGCATTTAAGGTTTGGGAAACTTTGCCCCCTCCTGGTAGGAATGTATATTCCATCAGTAACAAGCTCATGGACTCTCGCCACCATAAAAGAAATTAATTTATCAGGTAAGTTCTTACATAAATTATGTTATTTCTTAGTAAACCACTATTTTATTCCTTTTTAATCATTTAATTGTTGCCTCCTTTTCATTTGCTAGTTTTGCCAAAAAATAATAAAAGAAATTATCACACTTTACCAAAAATGCCTTTCCTGTTATAACTCCACTGTTTAGCATATTGACCTCTTAAATGAAAACCAAGTAAAGTCACAGTGCATTTTATTAAATATTGTTTTTTATAATTTTATTAATTATTATTAGTATTTTGTTTTAATCTGTATTTCAATAAAGTTTGTTTTAATTAGTAAAGCATTTTTTCATATACACACTCCTGTTGCCTAAACTGGTGTGGTAGAGTTATAACAGAAAATATCCCAAAATGGTTATCCAATACATATGTATTAAAATTCAAGATTTTTTTGTTGTTGTTTTTTTTTCAATTTGGGATTTGAAATTAAAATTTTAAGCACAATAAAACAAATAGTTTTCAGTGACAAGCTTTGGTTGTTTAAGAAAAAAACTTTAGAAAACTTTATTGAGATTTTTTTCCTGCAAAATTAACAATCAAGGAATATTTATTTGTAGACATATCATTTGATAAGAATTAAAATACATCTTTCTGTTAGGAGCTTAAATATGTTTACACAGTGTTTACCTGTCTACTCCAGGGAACTGTATGTAATGATGCCCTTATGATGTGTTTCTGTGGCTGGTGTGAAATCTGCAGGATGGCAAGGGAAGTGAGACGTCACTGTCATTAAAGGTACGTTTCCTAACCTATTCTACACCTATTCTACACACATTACTTCAACTGCCCAAAGCTTTCATATAACACAATGAAACAACAAAATGACTTAATTAATTGCTTCTCAATCTTTCCT